>NW_010543915.1:0-18152 GCF_000687285.1 Phaethon lepturus | reverse complement strand
GCAGGAATGAGTCTAGTCTAAATAATTATTAGGGCTGTTAAACCCCAACTCACGTCTCTCTTCTGACTGGACTATACTGAACGGATCATGGGTTTCTATCATTAGGAAGTGTAGCACAATTGAAGTATAGACAGAAAAATAGGTAAAGAGTCACTGTTAAATATATAGAAGAAGGGAAGTACGAAAACCAATTTGCTTTTATAAGCTCTAAGCCGTATCTTTGGCTCCAGACCTCCCAAATGACAAGGTAATAAATCCATATGAAAACTGAATTTGCTACATCTGTGCTGTTGTTCAGCTAGGCTCATTTCCTGGACTTCCAGCAACTGCTGCCCTTAGCTGCTGCTTTGTGAAGGCATCTTAGAAATACCCGTTTACAAACACACAGAAAAGTGGATCTTTGAAAATTTGTTTCCTATGACTTCACAGCTGTGCCTAAACATAGAAGGGGAAATAACTGCAGTTAATTTCTCTTATCTATCAGCAAATGTTGACTATATTAATGAGATTAATTAGTCATTTAGAGGTTAAGCAGGTTAATTAGATGCTATCTTATTTTAATTTTCTGTATGCTAATAGATATTTTATTTATGCTTTGTGAATATTTTATATTATGCATTAATATACATATATTATAATTTTATGCATGCTTCTGTTTAAAATAATGTTAACAGCTCACATACTCCAAGCAATAGTTCATGAATTCAGTTCCCTACCGTGTTACGAATATCTTTTAATCAACTGTTTTTTCCATGGAGTCCTTTTCTTCTCCTTCATCTGCTACGTCGTAGTCAGGCAAACTTTTTTCCAGACACCAGGAAGTATTCAGGGGCCCCACCCATAGCTTTGCTTCAGTAAGCTCAGGTTTATTTAGAGAGGCCTCTGCATTCATTCAGTGCTGAACCCCAGGGGCCACAGACTCCTGCCCTGTTTTCTCAAATGAGCTCTGTTAGATCTTTGTTTTGAAGATGTCTCTCCTCTTCGAAACATTTAGTACCTGTGACTTAAAGAAGCATTCAAGCACGGCAAATATTCAAGAATTTGTTACTAGCTGAAAACATAGTCAGAGGTGTTAACCTCCCAGTAAAGCAATAGGAACTGCATAGAGCTTAGAGAATGTGACTAACCTCTGAAATATTTGGAGATGATCTGAGAAACATGGGAAAAGGCCAGCTGTGAAGGGAGAACTTCAAGGCTACCCTTCCATTTTCTCACTGTTAGGACACAAATTACAGAGCTGTCAGCGCTTTTACACTGAGAGAATTCTAGAGCCTTAATCTACAATTTACTAAACCCTACCGAGTCAACCACTCCCAGCTACGCGCGGCACTCATTACACGAGTCCTTCCCCTGTATTTTTATTGTTATTACAGCACATTTTTAAAATAGCTTAATTGCTTGCCTGACAAATATATAAAACATCTGTGAGAATGCTAGCTGTTCTCAAATTGTCAGCATATTCTTCCCTCCTGTTCCCCAAAGCAAGGAGTGCTGATGAACGTGTTTTACTACTCAGTGTCGCAGCGTGACAGAAGCACCTTGTCCTGGCATTAGCCACAACTGGACCCCGTGCTCCCTTACTCCACATCTAACTGTGAATCTATATTGACTTTCCTGTTGCCCACTCAAACCTCTGTTCTTCCTGGTCATGGAGGGAGTGACAACTCCTTAACGTAGCGCAGTGCCTTCTGATACCAAATGAAAACTATTTAAGGTAATTAGAAGAATGTCATTTCATATGCAGATGGAAGAGTTCTTAATTCTCTCAATTTCAAAATTCTTTTAAACTTCAAATGACTTGAACAGGTGAAAAACTAGCGAGTATGGTGCACTGTTTCATTTTGAAGTTGTTCTGTCATACATATTTTTCATTGCTCTCTGAAAACAACATATGAAAAAATGGCAGCTACTGATACTGGTAGACTCACACTATACCTTTCCAAAATTACTTGAGTAATGTTGCCTATGCAACCCTGAATCTCTTTTCTATTTGTAAGAATGGCAACTGAGTTTTACCAATGACGTTTTGAAACCCCCAGTTTTAAAAATTAAAACACCTATACATGTGACAAAAGCCACCAAAAATTAAATGCAGTGTCACAGTTTTACTTCTGTTTACATCTGATGCCTTTGTTTGGAAGTTCTGCATCACGGGTAATCACAATGAGGATACTCACGATCATCACGATTTTCCAAAGGGAGGAGTATCCAGAGTGGGACACGTGAAGTCAGATGGAAGCCCTGGTGAGGGGCTCCACCTCCAGAGTTCCCCCCTGCTCAGGCCCTCAAGCTTTGCAGACTTCACCGGGGCTTTGTGCCGATTCAAGAGACCCCAGTGCAGAGGCTTTGCATTGATCTGAATGTACCATTTGCTGGCAAATAAACCCTCATTTCATGACCTAGTGCAGTAATATATTTTTGGATAGGATTTTAGAGGAAGAAGTCATCAGCGTTTATATTCTTGCTAGACCTGCACCCGCTTGTTGGAGGAAAAAGTCAGAAACAGTTCCATTGAGTTCTAGTATCTACTATAACTTGAGCTCTTTTGCGATGTCCAGCTGATGTAAACTCTTGGCGCTTCTTTTCTTTAGAACTAACCGTGGGAAGTCGTATCACAATTTCATGTAGTGTTTGTGGACCTCTTCTTTCCAGCTGGCAGTCCTGTCTGAGGCGATCTCAGTATCTTAGCTTCCTGCGTGCCACCTGAGAGGCTCAAGCCGTGCATCAGCAGCCCTGATGCCCGCAGCACTACCTACAACCACACTGAAATACCTGGCCTGAAAACGTCTTTCTTTAAACTCTTGCTGCACTACGTAGAGCGCGATGTTTCTGTGCAAACTGGGGACTAGTGCTCGCACTGTGGCTTTGGCAGCTGGGCGATGATACAAGCTCTCTCTTTCCACTGGCACTGGCTAGACCACAAAAGATGCCAGACGAGGACAATATTTCTGGAATTTGTTTGGTTTTATTATTGGGTGCTTTCTAGCCATGTAAGTGTAATACTGTATGAATGAGCTACCTCAGCAAGTGCTACAGCAAGGCCTGACGCAGCTGCGACGCAGATGTAAGTTAGGTCTGCGGGCAAGAATTTGGTATAATTCAGTTCTGCCTTGTGCCCCGGAGTGTGCGCAGCCCCGGCAGCAGTAATAGGGAATGGCCTTTGAGCCCCTGATTTTAGGCAAATCCTTCCCCGAACAAGGGTGTTTACACCACGTTAACGCTTGGATTTCATGTAGACCTTGACCTGCTTTTGTGGGAAAAAGTGTGCAAAAAGTGTGTATTGAATTATTTCATTTTGCTCATAGGCTGTTGGAGTTAGAGAAACAAATAAAGATAGGATAAATCTGAAAAGAATTCTGAAGTTGTCTCTATTTGGGAAAGTTCAAAATTACTCAGTTTTGTTTCCCATTAAATCTTTTGCAATGTTTAATCAATTGACTTTATTACCAAGTTTTCAAAATTGTCACTGGGCTGGGTTTTGCTTTTTTTATTTTTTACTAAAAAAAGATGTTATTTTCAGTGTATGAAATAGTTCTACTGAAAACTGGTTTAATTAACATTTCAGTATTAAGGAAAATTTTAGTTTTGACATAAAAAGGCTCTGGTTCTGCTAGTAAGAAATTGCAAATCTTTCTTCATGCTTCATTTGCAAGAACATTTCAACATTTTCAATTGCATTTTTTAATGGTTATGATAAAACACCTCTGGTTTATTAGAAAAACACTGGTGAAGTTGACAATATAATTCTTAAAAAGCTATGTATGTATGCCACCTATTTCCAGTAATGGCACTTTTGAGTTTTTAAAATATATTTCTACCCAAATAAAATATTTTTGGAAATTTATTCAGAACATTTTGGGTTTAATGAACTCTCCGCATTTGAAACAGGGACCAAAAGATTAATCAGAAAATGCCTCAGGGCACAGTTTTAAGCCAGTCTGCAGTGGGAGTGTTTTGTAGAAATCCCTGGAAACCCATTGTACGTACCAAATTAAATTAATGCTCTCAAATGCCAGGTGCACTGAGAAGCTGTAGGTTTTTGGATGTTTCTAACTGAAATTGTAGGTTTGGATTCTGGGAAAAAATGTTTTGTTCTGGTAAGAGAATTTTCCCGGAAACCTCTACTTTTTGATCAGCCTAGTTCCTGATGTTGAACTGATGGTCTGGTAGAATTCCTTTTGATTATTTTAGACGCAGTTAAGAAGCAAGCAAAAAACCAAGAGAGTAATGAGTTTTGCAATTTTCCTGGCTGTGAAAATAGCAATACACTAACACTAGAAACAGACAAACATAGAAAAATTGTACTGTGCAAGATGAAAAATGAAATCAGATGACTAACTCACAGAAAAGGAAAAACAAAATCATGTTACTTTATGTTTTGTAACATTTCTAATTGATTTGGTATTTTGTTCTATGTAATTGCAATTAATGCATTTGGGATTTAAAAAAAAAATCATATCGTATATTATCCCATTTTAGTGCTCTTGGCATTCAATTCTAATATATTAACAGTATAGATTTTGCCAAGAGCAGGAGAGTAAGAACAGTCTCCAGGAAAAAAAAGAGATGAGGTGTAGCTGGAGGCAAGAGGACTCAAGGGACTGAACAGGATATTCGCATTATTGCCGTTTCTGTTGCTTCCATCCTAGTATTTTGTTCTTTGTCTTTAATCATGCTTTACCTTTACTTAATTGCTTCTCATGATGAATATAAATTCAATCACCTCTTAACAGAGTCTTGCTGATCCAAAGCCAGAGATGTCTGTAAATGGGTGTAAACTGCATTGCTAAGTAAAAGCTGAGGTGACCTGAGAGAGATGCAAATCACAGACAGATTAAACTGTACTTCTCAGAATTTTCGGAGCAAGCAAGACATCCAAATTTGTCTCTAGTTACAGAAGTGCGATTTTTTGCACATTTTGGGTACCTGTATTCCTCCTGGATTTTGAAATGTCAGAGCATACTTGGGAGAGCTTGCTGTGAAAATTCCCTTTCCACAATAATTTTCAAATTTCAAAAGTTATTTATGACCCATTGTGGCATGAAATTTCACTTTGTGCTGGATGAATATATTATCAGGAAATTAGGGAGGCTTCTACTGGTAACCAGCCAGACAAGAGAATTCTTTCTTCAGAAAGTCTGAAGGCAGCAGCTAGAACAGCATTTCAACAGGATGCCTGGGTCCTTTAAGGGTGTGGAAAAGCAGATTGTGAAACAAAGAGGCCAAGTGGTGGGAATTGGCCTAGGAGCTTGAGACTTGGCTAAAAGACTTGATAGGTCTCCAGTGGAAGAAGAGGAAAAGACTGGGGCGGGGAGCAATTAATCATAGATCTCTCTCTCTCTCGAGATTAGAGAGTACTTCTTTTTTGTTACAAGCAACATGGTAGCACGTTTTTAGCTATAATTGTCTCATTCACTTGCCTGGTGGAGTAAAAAAAGCATTTTGAAATAAATGTTTGATTTGCTGAGGCTCATGTCCACCCACAGAGACAAATGAGTAGACAGTATATGCAGCCAGATTGCCAGTTACACATGAACTGATCATGTCTCTCATGATGTGTGATTGTAATGGGTAGAAGGTTGTCACCAATACTTGGTTGAAAAGGTGGGAAGGGGTATAATTGGGGAGGAGGTACATGGCAGGGAGGATGGAGAATGATAGGGTGAGTGATGACACGAAAGGTAGTACTGGATCCTGTTGCACTTCTTAGGAAAGGCAGTAAGATCCTGCTTGAAGATGGAGAAATCTGGGGTGAAGGGAGAGATGACGTGCTCAGATAGGTTCAAAGAAGAGCTGAGGATGGATGCCTGAGTTAGGGTGGTTTGTAGGGTTCGTGTGAGCCTAACTGTAGGGTGCAAATTCCAGTAATTTTCTTACATTCTTCTTCCAGATGTGTGCAGCATCTTGGAAAGAAGGGTAATCGAACAATAAGACTTGGAGGGATAACTGGTGGCATGGGAGTAAAGGATCAGAACATGGGGAGAAAGTGCAGAAGTGATGTCTTGAAAGGCTGGAGACAAGGACTGATAGGAGTCCTGAGTTCTAGGGTTCCTGGGATCCCTGGGCAATGGCTGGAAGTGCTTAAGGGAAAGGCAAAAGCCAGCAATTTGAATGGGGAGCTGCCAACAGCTAGCTGGTACAGACTATAACTAAAGGAACATCATTGGTTTTAGTCTCTCTCTCCTAGGGTTAATGATTGTGAAAATTTAATTATTTTTTTTTCTGTGTAGTGTACTCATTAAGTAGTGTAAAGGGTCATTGGACCCTTTGCCTTTGCTGATGTGGCGTAGTTGTTAAAACACCTCTTTGAGGTATGACAGAAGGTCTTCCTCTAACACTTGTAACAATAAGGTCTAAACCACATTCTTTACCTCCCAGGAAAGTGCTCTGAGATAACATTTGCAGAGGGATTAATCTGCCATAGCTGTAGGGTTTTGTAAAATTAATTAAGTACTTGCTGGTTTGGAATGAAATAAAGATATGCACAATTTAGTTTACAGCCTATGGGTTGGAGTGCTCTCAGGGCATCGCTGAGATTTGAGTCCGAGATGCATCTCCGAGATGGAGGGAATATTGGACCAGATATGCTATGGAATAGCTGCAGCAGAAAAGACTAGGATACACCTAAGTCACTCTACTCTCTAACTCACAATTTCCCGATGTCAGAGAGTTTGCATCAGATGAGGTAGAGGGGAAAACAGGAGCCAAACTATACTACTGATTTATTGCTGAAGCAGTTGCAAAGACAGGGTATTTGAAAATCGTAGCAGATGCTATCTGTATGCTGCACTGCTGTGCTGTGCATTTATTGTATATACTACTAGCCATTAACACTCATGTTTGCTTATGGAGTTGATTTTGTACAAAGCCTGGAGTTAGTAGGCTAAGGTGCTACTACCTGTTTTGTAGGTGCTATTAATCTAATGAGCTAACCTCAAGGCAAAATGTAATAATGTTCTCAAGTCCAGTTTCCGATGGCAGGAGATTTGCCATTACAGGAAGTATCACAAAGGGAAACAAATAACTGGCAATTTTGATGGCTACTTCAAGAGAAATGTGAAGGCTGACCACCTGCTGCCTTCTCCCTAATTTTTAGAGTCACACCAGACTGGATAGCTCTAGAGAGCAAAGACCATTAGTTTGAGAATAGACAAGTTTACAGTGATCCAATCTGTATCATGGCCAAATGGAGACTTGAGGGATGCCAATCTTCTGCATTCCTGAGGACCTTCATGGCATTGACCAAAAGGACTCTCCATCAGTGCAGGAGAAAGCAGTTCAAGAGGTCAGTTTTGTTTTCTGTCAATTTTGATGGCTACTTCAAGAGAAATGTGAAGGCTGACCACCTGCTGCCTTCTCCCTAATTTTTAGAGTCACACCAGACTGGATAGCTCTAGAGAGCAAAGACCATTAGTTTGAGAATAGACAAGTTTACGGTAATCCAATCTGTATCATCGCCAAATGGAGACGAGGGATGCCAATCTTCTGCATTCCTGAGGACCTTCACGGCATTGACCAAAAGGACTCTCCATCAGTGCAGGAGAAAGCAGTTCAAGAGGTCAGTTTTGTTTTCTGTTGAGGGTTATTTTCTTATTAATTTTCTATAATTTGAGTTCCTCTGGGCAGCCATAAACTCTTTAAAGGGGTTTTACTGCTACTGCTTTTTGTCTCCCAATGTAGCCATAGAGTTTTCAGGAATTTCTGCCCTGATCCACTCTCCTAAGTTGGATTTGCTCATCAAGGGGGAACAGATCCCTTTTCCAAGGTTCAAAGGGAAGACAGAGAAAAGAAAGATAAGGAAAGAACTGATAGTTCCATAGACTCAAGATTTGTGCCAGCTTAAGAAAAATATTGCGGTCTCCCTCAGACTGGATCATATACCACAAAAATAGTCAATTACTCAGTTAAAGTGGCATATTAGCTGTTTCAGACATTAGAAAAATTACACTTTGACTCTGCCTGTGTAATCAAGTATATACTGTCCTTATGATGGATGCAATGGAGTTCAGCAGTGTTACTACAAGTGGTTGAACCTGTATGGATTATTATCTGCTAGCAGTAATAGCACAAAGTTCAAAGAAATCAAATCCAACCTGGGACTGATAGACCACTGGATATATTTCCTCACACCTTCTCCTGCTTAAAATTACTGGACACACACACTGCAGCAGTCTCCAAATTAAGCTACTTTATCTATTTCAGTAGTTTTTAAAAAATGTCAAATAATGAGACACTGATCAGATTCAAAACAGCCCTGGAACTGCAGGCATCTAAGAACTATTTTAGAAATCAGAGTTAGAAACATAATTAGAAGAGAGACTAATGAAGGGCACCTCCTCAATTTCCCCGTGGCCCTTGCTAAGAAATTAAATCAAGTTTATACTGGATAAGCATGACTGAAATGTTAGAAATAAGGGAAAGGAAAGATTAAAGTGTTATCTTCTAAACAATAAATACATAATGAACAGAAAATAAAAAAGAAAGCCATTACAATGACAAGCAAAAAGAAATTTAATGGATTGTGTAAGACCGAGCAGTTAGAATTGGTACTAGAAAGAGTCAGTCAAGAGTTTATTTTGGAGGAATACCTCCCAAATTTTGGAACTTGTGTGGAAATAGATTTCCCTGATATTTCAAGAGTAGTAATGTTGAAGCTGTTTCTCGAGCCACCATCTGCCAAAGGGCAAGACGAGGTGTCTCTATGGGTAGGTGGGAGATGCAGTCCAGTACCTGTCAAAATGAAAAGAAATCTCTCCATTGGCGTCATTAGGCTCTGAATGAGGCTTTAGCAAAACAGGTCCCCTCTGATCCTGGGATGAATTTCTTGTGGAATCTCACCTCAGATTTCTGGAAGCCACAGGAGAAGAGAGCTGTAAAGCCAAAAGTAAAACTGTAGAGCCAAAGAAAAAAAAAAATACGTTTTAATGAAGAAAAGACCAGAATCTGATTTTTGAAAAGTGAACAACTGAGATTACCTCAATTAAGTATTCCAGCTTACCACTGAGCTCTCTCTACTACATTGTTGAGCGGGATGTGAGCCAAACTGAAGGGGTATAGCTGAAGGTTTTACAGCTACTAGCTAGTAAATCTTTCTTGTATATGGTTTAGTGGGGCTTTACATGTTGTCTGCAAGTTCTGCTAAAGAATAAAATCTGTTGCACAATAAAATGTTCATATTGGCTTGAACAAGCAAGATCTTGCAAGATTCTTGCTGAATTTAATTTTTTTATTATTCAATAATTGAAAAAAGCAGTTCAAAATTTTGAAGATATATTTATTTTCCCAAAGTCAAAAGCTGAACAGCATAGACCAGTAGTTTATATCCTGAGGGATATTCCTTGCTGGTTTTGATGAGTAATTGATCACCTATATCACATGTTATTCTTTCTGATGATTAACTGAAATTATTAAATAATAATAATAAATAATAAAAATTAAAACTGAAATCTTTTAAGTTATAAACATGAGAATGGAAAACAGTAAGTAGTTAATTCTTCTGTCTGTTTCTACAATTTAAATTTGCATGAAAATACAGGCGTTTGTACCAATGTTTATTCCCTAACTGTTTTCTATAAAAAATACAAAGCAGCTTACAGATGTTTGAGCAAAATAATGGAATATAAGTCTTGCAGACTTTTTTTTTAGCATCATTTCAGGTCCTAAGACCTTGTTTTCTTGCAGTCTCAGTCTCTCTCACTCTCCTGTTTTGTTTTGTTAAATCAATTTACTTTCCAAATACAATGATTGTCAGCACTCAGGTTGCCTCTATTTCTGGAATAAAAAGAGAAATCAGCAATAAGTTTGTGGAACTTTTCCAAATATGCCTAGAGGGTCCTCTTTAAAGGAGTATGAATCTTTGGCAAACAACGTGTTATTGCATTAATTAATGCTACAGACACTTGCTACACAAAATCAGAGGGAAGAAATGTCATAGTTGTAGCAGATAACTTTTTTTAACAGACTGGGTCCCTATTTATATTATGGGCTGCTGGAACTCCCCAGACTTCAACTACTAAAGCCATTTTCTTGTTACTTCCTTTGCTTAATTTAGTAGTCTTCGAATAAATTGTCTTTTTCCTACTCCGCTTTTACAACCCTCTTATAATGGCATTGCTACAACTAACTCTCTTTTTTTTTCCCTCGTGGGCAATTTAAAATTTTTTTTTCCCCCTGAAAACTTAAAGTTTTCTCTCTCTACCTACTGCCCAATTCCTGTTTTGGAATATGTTCTCCATCTTCAGGAACAAGCTTATGAATATTAATACTCCAGCATTTATCACAAGTTACAGAAGAAAAGCCCTTAATCAAAGACACTTGAGCATGCATGTGAAGGTTACCTCGCACATTATGACAGATGACCCCCCATAGATTCCATAGCTCACTTATTTTACTGATTTCGCATAGTGAAATAAGACCTGACCGTCTTATAAAGATGTGAATAATTTAACCTGCTCCATTACGGTTAATACCTCTGAGAGATACGTCTGTTGGGGAAAAACGATACACTTATGAACTTTCTGAAACAATAAAATTGATTATTTTTTGAGTCAGCTTTTCCTGTGAAGCTAATTCCTGAGTAATTTATTTTCGCTGATTAAATCTGTTCTCTGGAAGTAGGAGTTAGCAAGTCTACATGAGGAAAGCACAATCAGCTGCATTTGCAGGTGGAGCCCAAACACCCTGTAGAACCTAATGGAATTTGCATCGAATGAGATAAGGGATATATGTGTTTGTGTTTACTTACAGAAAAACAGGGAATCAGTTGAATACTTTGGGAGTTCTTTGCATTTGTTATCATGTTATTCTGTTGTTCTATGGAATGCAGCCTTTCATAATCACAAGAACATGATAATCAATGAAATTACGATTGTATTCAGAATTTCTGAATCTAATCACAAAGTATGGACAGATCCTTTTGGACAAGAAGGAAAGGCACAGACATGAAATGGAAATCAGTGAATAAATACTGGGCAGTAGACAACGATTATCCAGACATACTTCGAAAGGAAGGGAATCTTCTCGGGACGGTAGGTCCTGTGACATTGTTCTGCATGGAAGTATTCCAGCTGCGTTCTGCCAGTCCCTTGCTGGAAATGCAACATTTCAGAAAGGACAGTTGTCTGCTAGTTTTAGGGCAAATTTTTAAACTTATTTTAACTTGTAATTACAGCAAAAAATCCAGATTAGTTCCTGACCATATCTAAGGATGGAGAATAGATATGATTTAAAGCTATTTTTGCATCTTGCCAGCTTGCCCGAATAGAAGTTGTAAATCCTGACAGCATGGGACAACACAATGACTTCTACTAATGAAATTCTCTTTCACTGACATAACCCTGGATAAGCCATGAAGGCAGTAAAAGTCCTAGGCTGACGGCATTTGTGCGTGCAGTGATTCCCTGGGTGCACAGCCTTCGCTTGAGCTCATTCGCAATGCCCTCGCTGGGCTGCATCTCGAGCAGCAGCGATGTGTGTTTCAGGAGGTGCTCTACAAGCAATAGTCTCATTATTACAGGGTAGAAACATAAAATATTGTATACCTTCAACATTTATATGCTGTTTTCAGGAGGCCCATTTGTTTCTTGATCCCTTTTCTCGGGAAAGTGTATTTCTGTCGGGAAGCATAATCAGACTTCTTGCAAAGGTGGGTAAGAGGAACCCCAGAATATGTACTGGGAGATGGGAGCTGAGGTTACGGATACACTGCCATGACATTGCAATCCCAGGCTCTCTACAGCACAAAACCAATGAGACTTCACTGAACTGGTATTCAGAGTTTTGCAAAATTAAGCAAGTAACGTGAGGTATTTCTGTCACAAGTTTTTTTGGCCTCGATTTGAATTCAAGCAAGGACTTAGGATGAAGACTCCTGAATCTACAAGCTAGTCCTCTGTTTCTTCTCGTTAGCCTAACAAAATGCTATAGAATGGAAAGTGAAAGCTAAAATATCATTCAGCCCATATGCCTAATTTTTACTCTGAAGATTTATGTGTGAGGTTAACTGCATAATTATCCCGTTTCAGGGTATTGCTGGGTTTCTGAATTAAGATTGATGGCATAGATGAACAAGGAAAGGTCATTCTTTGATGCATTAGTTCTTTGTTGACGGGCAATTTAACACACAAATATTTTGTATTTAGCATGAAACCTCTTTCATGAAAATCACATCCCACTGCCTGCCTTTATAAATATTAATTCACAAAATGCATGTACTTTGTGTAGCTCCTGACAGCCTCCGTGGTAGAACTGACGAGTTAGTCAAAAAGAGAGAAGTACAAAAAAAAAAAAAAAAGGCTGTAAAGTTTACTCCAAGGTGTCAAAGGGCATTAAGATACATATTTAAATATGGAATTCTACTGAGCTGCAGAGCATAAATATCAAGTTTAAGCCACTGGGATAGATGAAGACGGAACAGTCAGCAGTATATTCAGATCCTAAAATTCACACTGCAGGTGGGAATCCTCCCAAAAGGGCTATGACAAAACAAAACTGCATACAAGAAATTAAGGTTAGAATCATCAAATCAAAACAAACAAACAAAACCCCCCAAATGCAGAAGCAAATGACGGTTAGACAGTTTCTGAAGAAAAGCAGGGACTACATGCCAAAAAATGCAGTCTTTCTTTGAAATGAGGAAGCACAAGAACTGGCAAAGGGATACATCAGGAGATATTGCCAGATTAATGGAAACTGAGGTAGGAAGAAGGCATATGGACATAAGCAGGAAATCAAGAGAGATTTTTGAATAGTTGATCGGTTCTGTGAGGAGCTAAGTCAAAATTTTCCCAGCAAACCAGTAAGTTTGGAATTCAAAGGGGGAAAGGTACCCGGAAAGATGAACTGCCAGGCTGAAGGAATTGCCAGGGAAGTCTGAGGAAATAACCGAACTGTTAAATAGAACAAGCTCTGCTTCCAGGTATAGTCCACAATTCCTAGCAAAGCTGTGGTTCCTGCAGACATGAGGTCAGAGATTGCTGGTGCACAGGAATCCGCGAATCACGCCGAGTGAAGGATCAGCACAGGGAAATTCTGATCACAGATAAAAAACTTTGCTAGAGGAAAACTATTCGCCTAACTCCCATGACAAAGGACAAGAAGTTGCATTTGTCCTGCTAGCACCATGCTAAAAAGGTGATGTGCTCATGGGTATACTGGCCCCTTCTTTCCTACCTGCTTTGGATATTTTATTACTCTTTTTATATGTAGACCTGAAACTGCCTATGTTGTGAGGGGGCAGAGGTTTGGTTTCCTCTACACATGAATAAAATATATCACTGTCTGTCCCTTGGAGTCCAACACACTTGATCTTGAATTCCAGCCATTCAGTTAGTCCAAATAATTCAAATGAGCAATCTTTACTGAAATATTCCTTGTATAACTCCTTGTATAACAAGGTAACGTACTGTATATCGCAGAGATAGTAGCATCTCTTGAATTGCTCTCTTTTCCTAGGTGCTTTGCCTTTATACTGCAAAAAACAAATATGCAAATCTGATTTCAGTGCTTAGGTGATCCGTCCACTCTGCTTAGCTACTATAAAGTCCCAGATTCCTGCCCCTTCTCAAAATAACCTGCAGCTTAGAAACAGATGCTATAAAACATTTATCTTGATTCAGGGAGATCTATATCTCCTGTAGTACTGCATGTTACAAGAAAATCTTTACAGAGCTGGATCATGGATTTCAACAAAAGAGAACATATATCAGAAGGTATAGGGGGATTTTTCAAGCTGGGAGCAGGAAAATATCAGTACAATTATCAGAGGTCATGTATTTCAAGGACCTGGCTAAACTAAACGTAATGCTGGGATTCTTTGCCTGCCTCTGTTAAAACAGTACAATGAATTCCCATTTGAAGACATCAACAGGGTTTTATTTAATTTACCTTCTTAAAAATCCTTTCTGTTGGTGCTACACAGGCTGTAGCGTGGCAATACAGAAAAGCTATAGCCAGATTTGTTGCAGTCTGCTTTTGATTTGCTTTCACTAATAAAAACTAGACTTTTTTTATTTTGCGTCTCATTTCTTACTTTTTGCGGTCTGACCGCTAGACAAGGATTACAAGAGACTAAATCTACATTCTAGAAGTGTATTAACTGGCGTATACAATAATAAGGCTTTGAATATATATTAATTTATAATAATTTATTAAATTATACACTTTTTTAATAAACAAAATTCCAGTTTATTTATATTAAATTGTATGTGGTTCTACTCTTAGGTGTTATGTCAGCTCCGTATGCAGAATGCAGAATAGTCTCCTGGGACTTAAGCAGTGAACTTTGGTTATGGGATTCACTTTCCATTTCAGCATTGCTATAAAACACCTTTTATATCTCATTGTCAAAATGGTGTATACACACCTTTATCTTTTCTTCGTAATACTTACTCCACATTAGTTGTGTTTTTTAGAGGTAACTGCCTAGATTTGAAGAGCATTGACTTTCAGTAACTCAAGAAAGTAATTTCATTTTTGTGGGACCAAAACAGGGTAGTGGCACTACTGAGGGCTAAGTTGGCTACAGAAATTTATCTACCTTCACTTGAGCAACCGAAAAGTGGACCAGCCTAGAACACGATGATGTTGAATTTATTAATTTTTTTTAGATTCACCGTTATACCACAGAAAGCAAGTTAATAACTTTATTATTTTATAATTTAGGTACTTAAGAAAAGACAGCAGACAAAACCAAAGCTAGCTTGTTATTAAGGGGGGGGGAGTGTCAGGGAGCATTTTTTGCTTACAAGAGCTAAATTACAAAGAAAAGTTACTTTAAACATTTTCTTTGGTAGTAGAAAAGTGAAATTTCAAAGCTGTTTTCAGAGGACAGAAAACTTGAGCATGCAGGAGTAACTATTGTATTTTTCTCTATCCATGGCATAGTTAAGGATGGGAGGCAAAGATTTTACTTGAAATATTATCTGTACTTTTTCACTTCAGGAAATTATATATATTATATTGGTCCTTGCATTTACTTATTTTGATCATTCTACAAGGAATCTATGCAGCAATTGTGCAAACAAAATCACCCAGTATGTCCATCAAAGATTATCCATTTTCATAACATTTTTTAACAGTTAACAAGCTACATAAAAATTGAACTGCTTCCTGAATTGGAATATGCAGCTGTACGTTTTACGGCTGGCTCTGATGTGAGGTGGTACAGGACAGACTGTCTTTCCACTTCTTTAAAGAAAGATGTAATGATTGAATCTCTGTGTTAAAATCTCTTGTTCTTTAGAAATTATTTAGTTGAAATTTTCTGTGGATACAAAATTCCTATGTATTATGCACAATATTTCAAAGCTTTACTATTCAGAATAAAGGAATTTTTGAGAATATCAGGGTGCAGTTTCATAACTGGGTTCATCGTCTCAAGGGATTATCTAACTTGACCTCCTCCAACTGCGAGTTCCCTCCTGCTTCCTTGAGCAAGCATTAGTATTCATGCAGTTCTGCGTGAATCATCAGACCGAAAACGTAACCTCCAAATATCGAATGGTTCGTTTTCATTTGAATAGTGAAATGACTGAATTTACTGTGTGGGCCACATAACACTAGCAATAACTTATGGGTAATTATGTGCAAGCAAGATCAAGAGGAAGGATGGTAATGTCGCTTTTGGTAATAGAGAAGGCTTCGGTTGGCTTGTTGTTGTCTTCTGAGATAATTTTGGGACAGCTTTTGCATGCTGACTACTTTAGAAGTCTGGACTTGTGGTTCACAGATCTTGGTGTTCATGTCATGTGATCTTCTTTGGACCTGAGTATAAGAAAGCAATTTAGAAGAATTTCCAGACTTCAAAAGGCAGACTAACCTTAGGGCACCTAGTCCAAGCATAGAATCATAGAAAATGAAACCATCGAAAAAATCATAGAAAAAGAATGGTTTGGAAGGGATCTTTAAAGGTCATCTAGTCCAACTCCCAGCCGTGGCCATGGACATCTTTCACTAGATCAGGTTGCTCAAAGGCCCATTTAACCTGACTTTGACAATCTATGTATCAAGTACTGTTCATATCTGCATTCTTGAGAAGTCTGGACTGCCAACCATGGAACAGGAAAACTTCAGCTGCAGTTCTCAAGAGAATCCTCACTTTTAAAAGAGAGTAAATTAAACCCCTCTGTTAACTCTCATTAAAAAAAAAAATCCTATAAACATTTCTATTTTTAATGGAAACATAACTACTCTTTCCTGCTGTCAGATTACTACACTCCAGAAACACCTCTCGTAACTCGTTCCAGCCTCTGTTACGTGCCAACCTGAAGTACCTGAGAAGTTCCACACTCAAGAGGAGAAACACCTTGCACCATCTCCGCCCTTTCTGTAACCAGACTGCTGTTCTAAGGAAAGACAATCACAGATTCTAGGAGATGTTGTGCGTGGAATAATTTGATCATGGTCCGTTTTTCACTTTCTAGACAACTGCAGTTACACTACAAAATAGTACACATTCTTGAAAACAGAGGTTATAATTCAACGTGGAGAAGAGAAGGCTCCGGGAAGACCTTATTGCAGCCGGCCAGTCCTTAAAGGGGGTTTATAAGAATGATGAGGACAAACTTTTTAGCCCGGCCTGTTGCGATAGGACAAGGGGTAATGGTTTTAAATTAAAAGAGAGTAGATTTCAACTAGTTAGAAGGAAGAAATTTGTCACAATGAGGGTGGAGAAACCCTGGCCCACGTTGCCCAGAGAGGTGGTGGATGCCCCATCCCTGGAAACACCCCAGGCCAGGTTGGACGGGGCTCTGAGCCACCTGCTCTGGTTGGGGATGTCCCTGCTCATTGCAGGGGGGTTGGACTAGATGGCCTGTAAAGGTCCCTTCCAACCCAAACTATTCTGTGATTCTATGAATGTCATTTGATGGGAAAAGTCTAATACAAATGTATATTCATGTGTGACAACTTCTTTCCTGCTCTGCTGTACCAGCACGTATGGTTCTAAAAATGCGGTTCTTTATCTGCTGATTCGATATCTACATAATTTAGTCCCTTGCCAAAATTTCCTTTCCTGGGATCCTTGCCAAAGTTAAAATCCAGAGTGTTAGTAGTTTTCTGGAGCGGATTATATCTCCATGGAGAGCCAAAAAGACTGCACTGGGAAGCTGTCACATAGTCATGCTCCTAGAACTGTTTATGACAAAGCAAAAAGCTTTAATGTCACTATGAACAAATGTACTATCGCTCAGCCTTATCACCTCCTGACACCCTGTGACTCCCTCTTTCTAACTTCTTTTTATCTTCTCACTATCCTCAGGTACACTAGCACTTGCTGCACACCAAAGAAGAATTTAGGCTGACTGTCACGGCTCCCTGGCTAATCTTCCATTTGTTTTTACCTTTCAGATGTAAGTTATCCAAATGTAAATTTTTCCAAATCTCCTCTGTCCAAAACTTTAAGGATGTTCAAAACCCATCTCTGGACCACCAGGAAAAATAATGATTCCTCCTACAGTGGATTCCATGGAGCTAATCTGAAGTATCAAAAAAAAGTGAGTTAACGTTTGGATTTGTAAAAATAATATTTAGTTGATTATAATGTAGATTATCCAAGTATAATTTCACGTGCGAAGAGCAATGAGTCAAGTTACAAAAGAGGTTTGAAAAATAATGAGACTTTGCCTCAACATATATTATTCATTCTGTAGATATTAATATTGTCTTCAATAATTCAGGACCTGCGTTAATTTTTGTGGGATCCCAATGTTTTCTGACACAGTCTCGCTCTCTGGCAAGGGGAGGGATGAACGGAACAGAAGCTCACGTGTGGAAAATTATTGATTTTTGTAACGTTCCAGCCCTGAGCTGTTACGGGGGAAGCCAGTATGCGAGGAGCTTCGGGAAGAAACCATATGGAGCCTTTGGTCAGCTCAGTATGGAACTCTGGTACTACTATAGAGTCCTTTAACACCGGTTTCTGTAATGATTTATCAGAGCTAAGAGATAACTAATTGTAGTTAGTTATGGGTGTACTACAACTATTTTTCTTCAGAGCTACCTCCGTAACTGCATTTTTACACCACGTATTCTTGTCTTTTGTAAGCAAAGCCGGTTTTTTACAGTTTGCCAGGGCGCAGCGAGGGCGGCTGCGGTGCAATGGGAGCTGTAGCTCCAGCCAGGTAAAAAAAATATGGTATAATAGAAATATAATA
>NW_010543914.1:31529-34998 GCF_000687285.1 Phaethon lepturus | reverse complement strand
GTCCCACTTCGGGGAACGGGATAAGGGTCCCGTGGGGAGGACCGGAGCTCGGTGGGGTTCCGCCACGGTCGCCACCTTTTGTGGTGTTTAGGGCATGTCCACGCGTGACATCCCCCGGGGTGGGGCTGCGTGGGGGGAATCCGCTCCCCTCAGAGGAGCATCGCAGGATTGCTGTTCACAAGGCAGATTTCACATGTTGGTGGGGGATGCGACACTGGAGGTTTTATTTTTCTCTTTTTAACAACCAAAAAAAAAGGGGGGCTATCAACAGAAGCACTGACTGTGTAAAATCATTTGTCTTTCGTATAACCTGCATGGAAGAAGCCTTCCTTGAAGGAGCAAGGTATGTTACTTCATGGCACATCTCCACCTTAATCGAAAAGGTGATGCTACAGAGCACGTCTGCTGCTGTACGTCCACTTAGCTTACGTACAGTTCACATTCCAGCAAAGGCAGTATCTTTCCACACTTCCTTATCCTTGGAAGTATTTCCATGAAAGCTGCTATGCTGTCTGTGATGTGTCTTCCTCAACTCAGGAATCCTGCAAGAAGGTATTCAGTAGCTTTATTCAGAGTGCACATCAGAGGGATTTGATGTTCTCCACCGTGAATTTGATTTATTTAACTTCATCTCAGGTGAACAGTTGACCTGAAAATATCTGGAGTATATACATTAAGGTACCTTTTCATACTCTTTATGTTGAAGTAATCCTATTTTTTTAAGCTAGAACATACCACTTCCTGACAAAAATGTACCCCTTGGATAAAGTATGTGAAAGCCAGCCATTTATCATACAAAGTAGGGAGGTGGTGTGGCTTAACTGGGCATACGGCTGTTTGCTCGCTCCTCACCCCAGTGGGATGGGGGACAGAACTGGGGGGGGGCGGGAGTGTGTGTGGGGGTAAAATTAGGGGTTTGAGATCAAGACAGTTTAATAGGACAGAAAAAGAAGGGAAAAAAATAATAATGGTAAAAGAATATACAACCTAAGTGATGCACAATGCAGTTGCTTGCCACCCTCTGACTGATGCCCAGCCAGTTCCTGAGCAGTGACCCCTGGCCAGCTTTCCCCTTAGTTTATATACTGACCATGGCATCGTATGGTATGGAACAGCCCTTTGGGTCAGCTGTCCTGGCTGTGCCCCCTCGCAGCTTCTTGTGCCGCCCACCCAGCCTCCTTGCTGCTAGGGCAGTATGAGAAACTGAGGAGTCCTTAGTGTAAATACTGCTTAGCAACAACTAAAACATCAGGGTGTCATCAACATTATTCTCATCCTAAATCCAAAATACAGCATTATAACAGCTGCTAGGAAGAAAATTAGCTCTGTCCCAGCTGAAACCAGGACAGGAGGCCTTTTAAAATGCATTCTGGTATATCAACAATTCAGTGTATTTGAAACACTGTAAGAGGTATTTCAGAATGCGTACCACACAGATTACCAATCCAAAGGAAGACGGTATTGTCTCACTTTTCTCAGTTGAGCATCTTAGTCCCTTAACGTTGAAAACTCCCAGAATATTTGAAGAATGCAGCAGAAAGGGTTAGTTTTAAATTGGCCTTAACCTGCTCATTTTTCATGGAACTTTGGCGGGGGGGAGGGAGGGGAAGGATACCTGCATTAATTGCAGAGCTGTGTAGGTTCTTCACTCGAATAAACTGAAACTGGCTTGTGAAAATGGGGTTAATCCTGTGTGAGATAAAATTTAAGCTAACATAGTGCACAGCTGTGGTGCCATAAGTCAAGCACAGGAGGTTTCCAAGTGGCTTTTAAATTAAACTAACCCTTTTCTAGAGACCTACTCCTAAAACCCACAGATGCTCCGATTTAATCTGGTTTAGGGGTGTATGGAAAACAGACTTAATAAGACCACATTTGGCTACCTCTCAGTGCTTTGTAATTATTTAAGTAGTTTGAATGCTGTCCACTGTTTGAAAGTTGGTACATTTTCAAGTGGAGCTGGAAAACATACTGTTTCTTGGAATAATTATGCCATAAACTTTTATAATTCATTGGTTTGTCCTTAGACTGAATTGAAGAACTAAAGCTGGGATGGTTCTGCCAAATGTATTTTATTGAATGTGTTTTTTCAGACATTATTTAGTAATTTTTTTCTTTTTTTATTGCTGGAGAGTTGACGTCTCTCTAGGTAGTACTAGTATCTGGTGTTCAGGAGTAAAACCGTGCCAGTAGATATCTATAAATGGTGTTTGGCCAAGTTACACCTAAACTAAGTATGCTTTGGACTGCTGCCATGTTAATGAAGGCCATGTGTTACAGGGGAATATTAGAAATTAAATTTTGAACTGGAATTGCTGATGCAGTGGTGGCTTATTGAGATGTTCCCTGCACACGTGCTTTTGCTGTGTCGGTGCTTCCTGCTTGCTGTGTTCACCATCTCCTGCTCTGTGAAGTGGTGCCTTGTACAAGAGTATGTGGACCACTGACTTCCAAAATACCTTCTTCCGGTTCCTTCCTGCTAAGCTGCAACTGCTCTGTCATCTTCAGCTCTCAAGACTCCTTTAGGCTTCCCCCCATTTTGGTGTTTTAAGTGCTTTACTTCACATATGAGCAGCAGAGATCGGATTTCTGTTTTGTGTGTTTTTTTTTTTTTTTTTTTTAAAGTGGCTGACCTACTCCAGAACATTACGGAAAAATATGTAGTCAGTCCCTTTTCAAATAACTACTTTTAACCATCTCTACTAATTAAAACATTGTGCCTTTTCAGGAAAAGTTAAAGGATTTCTAAATAAGCTTGTGTTTCCATAAATCTGGAAGAAAAAAAAGGAAGCTGATACTTGGTATAGTTCAGGTCCCCTGTCCTGTCCTGTCTTATCCACAAAAACAAGGTGCTTTTGTACTTAAGACCCTGATTCACAAGTGAATCCCACATGGATCTCTACTGCAGTTGGCAGTCTGTCTATGTACTAATCTAATGCAGGGTAGAGAAGTTTGGTTGATTTTTTTTTTTTTTTTTAACTTTTTAGTTCTCAGTGTTTTTTCAAATCATCTCCAACATAAATAGGTGTCTGAAATTTCCACTGGCATTTCTTTCGTGCAAAAATCTCTGACAAAATGCCTCCCTAATAATGCTGGTAAAGGGTGGTCAGTAAAAAAATATGTGTGAAAGAATAATTGGGAAAATCTTCACTGCCTCTAGTTTTCTTTTTGACACTGTAAATAATTGTGGACTTTAGTGGGAATTTTGTTGTACCTTTGGGTTGTTCCAAGGGAAATGGGCCATAACAAACTGAAATGGAAGGTGAACACGTTTTAGTTGAGATTTATGCAAGGGAAGAGAATAAAATCTGTTCTTAATTGTGGTTTTGCTGTGCAGTGTGTATGTGTGGGGTAATTAGTAAAACTACCTAAAGAGATTGAAAAGTACCAGAAAACACATAAACTGTACTTGCATCTCCACTGGCTATGTGGCCCTTGTCTTTGCATGTCAGACAGCAGTTTCAGGATG
>NW_010543914.1:0-31498 GCF_000687285.1 Phaethon lepturus | reverse complement strand
CATTCCTGCCAACAATGTAACTAGTTGAGTCTTTTCTCATATATTGTCTTAAAACCTGGTTGATTTACTTGGTTGTGCTTTGCAACTGTGATGGTCTCTCAGCACCTATGTTTTCATAATATTTTATAAACACTTTTCTTTCCCTGGAAAGATGAAAGCCTAAACAAAGGCTTGCAAAAAACCCAGTGTAATCTGTTTTTCTCAAGAGTCTGCTTTTGATGTAAAAGTACCTATATAGCATTTTGGTATTTATTGGCCTAAACCAAAACACTTTTCCATGCAGAAGGTGTTGTCTGTGTTAAATACAGAGGAAAACAAAGTGCTGCTTCAAAGAACC
This sequence comes from Phaethon lepturus, assembly GCF_000687285.1. Lineage (NCBI taxonomy): Eukaryota > Metazoa > Chordata > Aves > Phaethontiformes > Phaethontidae > Phaethon > Phaethon lepturus. Next base: position 31,161 of record NW_010543914.1, on the reverse strand, counting down.
AAAGTATTTATCCTGCACTGTTAAACTTTTAAATATTAGTTGTGATGAAAACTCCCAAATCCTGATTGTCATTATACCTCTGGACCTAAGTAAAAATTATTTACGTTCACTGTGTGATGTCTGTTGTATGACAGATTAGCTACACCACATGATGTTTGTACAGAGCTGATTGCTCATATTTTATCAGAGTCTCGTTTGACTTCTTCTGACTGCTCATCAGTGCAAATATATCTGTTATGTATTATACATTAGCTTGTGTATAATTTTTTTTTTTAATTAGAATTGGAGAGAACGCTTTGCTGTGATGTAACAAATGTAAGGAGATTTACCAAAGTGCAATTTAAAAACTAATCAGTAGCATTAGGGATTATTTTTTTTTTTCCTGAAGTGCTTGAACAGTTTTTTCTTTTTTCTTTTGTGTGTGTGGTGTGTGATTAGTTATGTGAGATTAACCCAGTGAGAATAAATATAGTGGCAGCTTCCGCCCACTTTATTTTAGTTTCACATGCTCAAGAGCCTGCTTTAGTCCTTCTCCCCTTCCCTGTGATATGCTGCATTCACCCCGTTTTCGTTGAGAGATGAAGTGAAATCCCTCCTTGAAGTGGTTGATAGCACATGCAAAGCAGGGGAGTGAAGACTTACGAATTGCCTGATTGTAGGAAGACCCCTGGTACTGACAACAGGACTTGGGCAGAGCACTTAGCTTTGAGTCCTGGTTGCTTCCCTTTGCAGAGTCAGGTGGCACTTCCTATTTAAGAGGTGTTATAAATACTTAATATTTGCAATACTTTTCTAAATAGCTTTTGAGAAAAAATAAACAGATAATTCTTGATCAAGCATTTCCATTTTGTGGATGAAGTATTCTGATTGTGTTAATCTTTACCTCTGCTTTTGGGACACAAACTCTGTGAATAACTTACATACGTCCTTTTCCCTCATGTATGTGGTCGTTAGGCTAGCAAAATGGCCTCCCAAATGTTTCCAAGTGACTCGTAGCAACTTCGTATACCTGAGTCTCTAAATTGTTGTGTGCTTCAGTGTCTTCATTTTGTGTCTTCAGGGTTTGTGCTGGCTGACTGGGTCTCAACAAGTTTTTATCCCCTCTGCTTTAACACTGAGATTAGCTGGTCAGACTAATTTATTTCACATTTTCTCTTTTTTGATTTTCCAGGATGGCCCCCAGAGGAAAAAACGGAAGTCAGAAGTTGCAGAAGCGGACAAGCCATTAGATATCTTGGCTATTGGTACAGCAGTTGGTAGCATTTTGTTGTACAGCACAGTAAAAGGAGAACTACAGAGCAAGCTAGTAAGTAATACAGTCTTCATCACATGCCACCAAATACTGACGGTTTTTGTCACTTTATGCTGTTCTTTCTGCTGCTCAAAAATGGAATAAACTAAGTGTTCAGATCTTTTTCTTAATAGCTGTGTATATGGGTAGAGGTGCAGTAATTCAGGTGCTTGGGAATTTTCAAGTGGTGCTTTTTCTATTGTTGGCATACATACACACTGAACACACTGAGAAAATGTGATTTTGAAGTTAATGCAATATCTTAGCATTGTGCATGGATTTGTTATTTTGCATTAAAAATAACAGTAATGGTGAAATGCCGAACTGGAGAGTTAAGTCCTCCATGGGAGTATCATACCCTCAGTTCCTGTACAGTGTTGTGGGAGAGGAGGGTAGGATTGAAGTACTCATCAACTCTTAGGGAGGTGTTGTGTTACTGGACTCTTCTGTAGGCTTACATCCCGTGTGGAAGCTTTTGCATGATCTTTCTCAAATGAGATGCTGATTTTTGTTTTGCCTTTCTCATTGAGAGCTTCCCTGTTACTCCCAAGTACCTTGGTTTTAGTCTTGGGCTACGTAACAAGCAAAAATAAATCTGTATGAATGACTCTGTGCAATATTTTGAGAGACTTGGCCATGCTTTTGCTTCTAAACTGTTAGTTGTATGTAGGGTGATAAATGTATATGAATTTAGCAATTATTAGCATTATTAAAAATAAGCATTTTTAGCAATGACTTCTTAAAATCATGATACATGCAAGTGGCACTAGCTAACGAATACCAGCTCTTGTTTTATGGAAAAGCTCTATTTGTGCCTGAAAACTATGAACAAAGTAAAGGAGTTACAGGTTAAAATTCATGGATTCAGTTGGTTTGAAAACACTGGCTGCTCTTCTATATGAGCAGGATAGCAGATGTTACTTCGTGAGTACTTTGTTTTTTAGAGATAGGTTGAATTAAAAGATTATTCCTGCTAGAATAAGAGCAGTCACCTTTAGCTCTTCTTATTGTACAGAATGTCCTGCTGTGAAGTACTTTGTTTTGCTCAAAGCTGATTTGCAGTGACGCTTTTGGGAGTAGTTTGGGCTGGCTGGTTCTGATTCAAATAGTGAAATTTTATGAACTCCAGGAAATATTTTCATAAATGATTAAAGGGTATATCTAAAGTGCAGAGATTTTGGTTGTTGAGAGGTGAATGATACTGCTTTGTAGGGTCTTCTGATCTGACGATAGCTTGCTCTTGAATGCTGAGTACAAAGGGAAGGCTACTCATCTCTGAATGCACTTAAGCAAGCAGGCATTTAGATGACTGTCAGCAAGACATCTGTGCTAGCCTTTCCTTTGCGCAAATTTCATACTGTTAGACAGGCTTGTTTGGCTGGGTGTATAAAAGTAGTGGGCAGGAGAATTTTTTTGTTAACTCTGAAGTGCTAGAGGGAGAATTGATTCCAATACTTATGTGTACGTGTCAAAATATGAAATATCTTTAACTTACATAACTGTATATGTATATTGGTCTTTAAAATCATACTTCAAGTTGCGAATTATTTGAATTTGGCTCTTGAAAGAACAGCTTCTTCACATTGTTGATGTGGGGAAGACTCAGTAGTCAAGACTTCTTCATTTATTAATGAGTTGACCCTCTTTTATCTGTTGTAGGATGGTGGTCATGACAATAGAGTAAACTGTGTGAGATGGCATCAAGACAACTGCTGCTTGTATAGCTGTTCAGAGGACAAACACATTGTGGAATGGAACACACAGACCTGCAAAGTAAAGTGGTAAGTAATGCCTGTTTTCGGTCAAATTTGTTTGCACTTGCTTTTGTGTATTTCCTTCCTCACAGGTTTTAGTGAGGTCCTTTTGGAAATGCTGCGCTCTGCTATCCAGGCTTCATGCCCACTGTACAAAACTGACTGTTGGCAATTATTTTTCTGAGATTGGAAGTGGTTTTATTAACGATAAAAGAGTAATTCTCATAGTTGGGTTTCTTCCTCTGTGTGTTGGGAAGACTACATGAAATGAGTAACTGCACTGGGAGGGATTTGGGTCCCTCCATGCTAACTTTTAGGGGAACATGGGCTTTTTGCGACGCTGCAAAATCTAAATTCTAAAACATATCCTTGGAAATATGGGGGAGCAGATACAGGAACACCTCATCCCAAGTAAATCAGTTACATGCACTGGCTTTGCTCAAAGGGCCTTGCTGTGATGATAACTCACTGGGTTTCGCTCTCTACTGATGTTCGGTGGGGACAATTCCACTTGGCTGTCTGAGCAGATTGCCCTGTTTAAAGTACTGTTGGGCAAAATAGAGCTTAGTGCAGAGTAACAAAATGTCTGGTGTAGGCATTTACTTGCTTTGTAACAAGTCAAACTGTTTTCAAACTTTAAAGAAGAAACCAAGATTTCTATTAACGATCCTGGTTATCTTCAGTAAAAGCCTACTGTGTGATGGCACCTTGACCCTTCTCTTAATGCTGTTGTTTCTTTTTCATAATGTTTCCCACTGTTGTGTTATTCTTACTGCAGCTCTATCGGTTTTGTTAAAGTTGGTGTGGGCTCTGCAGACAGCCCATTGTCAATAGCCTCTAGCCTTTTTGATTTCTCTAGAAAAGAGATTCATCCTTAGGTTGTATTAAGTTGAGACCCTGACGTAAAGTAGCAGAAGATGGCTGCAAAATCTCCCTCTAGCCTACTCTTCTTAGGACTGAACACACCCAGTTCCCTCACCTTTTCCTCTTATATTATGTGCTGTAGTCCCTAAGCTCCCTTTGTGGCCCTCTGCTGGATTTACTCCGCTATGTCGATGACTTTCTTGTACTGTCCTAAACTGGACATAGTGCTCAGATACAGTTTCAAAATTGTTGCACAGAGGAGAGGAATCACTTTCCTTGACCTGCTGACTACACTCTAGCTAATGCAAATCAGTATGCAGTTGACCTCATTGCCACAAGGATTTCTTGATTTCTCATGTTAACTTGACTATGAGGACTGCAAGCTTCTCTTCTGCAAAGCTGCTTTCTAGCCATTTGTCCCCAGCCTGTACTGGGATTTTTCCATCCCACATGCAGGACTTTACATTTTCCTTTGAGCTTTGAGATTCTCTAACAGCCTGTTTCTCAAGCTTGCTGAGATACTCCCGAGTAGCAGCCCTTCCTTCCAGGATATCAACTGCTCTCCCTAATCTGGTATTGCATGTGAATTTATGTGTGCGTTATGTCCTGTTTTGAGATCATTAACGAATACCTGGGCAATTACTGAGGATATTAAACAGTATTGGGATGTCCTTTGGGAGTGACACCAGTAGTTCACCACCAGCTAGACTTCATAGCAGTGATCACAATTGAACTGCATGAACCAGCCAGATCTTAGCCCTCTTTAGAGTCTATCCATTCAGTCTATTCTCTCCCATTTGGCTTCAAGGACGCTATGTGAGACATTGTCAGAAGTGTTGCTAAAGTCAAATTAAATGGCATACGTGGCTCTCCTCTCATCCACTAAGACAGTTGTCTCATTAAGAAGGCAATCAGGTTGGTTAGGCATGATTTGCCATCTGTAAATCTATGCTGGATGTTCCCAGTCACTTTTATGACCATTGTGTGCATGGAAATGGCTTCCAGGTGGATTTGTTGTATAACTTTCCCTGTTGTTTCCTGGGTTCTCCTTCCTGTGGATATATTTTGTCTGTCTTTCCCCCTGCCCAAGTCATCAGAAATTTCTCCTGAGCTATGTGGCCACTCAAAATCGTAGTGAGGTCTTGTAATAACACTGGCTCTAGCAGTTCTGGATGCATCCCTTTCAGTCTTAAGGAGTTGCATGTGTTGGATTTGCTGTTCTGATCCCTAATTTGATCTCCCTTTACTATGGGGCGTGCTTTGCTCCCTCTGATTCTGGTACTAGGTTCAGGAACATGGGAGGCCTGAGAGACTTTGCTCTTCAGTGCTTTGTCCTTTTCTGTGTACTGAATGGGTTCCTACACCGTTCAGCAGCAGGCCCATGCTTTCCTCAGTCATCATCTTACTGCTGCTGATGCACTGTGTGTAGATGTCCTTTTGTTGGCCTTCATATTCCCTGCTGGTTTGAACACCAGCTAAGCTTTGGCTAATTCTGTCCTTGCATGCCGGGACAATTTCTATATTCCTTTATGTAACCTATCTCTTAGTTCACCTTCTCTATGCTTCTTTTTTGTGTTTTTGAGTTGAGTCAGGAGTTACCCACTTCTGCAATAGCCGGTGATGTTCTGCTGTTTGGAATGGCCCATTCTTTTGCTTTGAGAAGGTTATCCTAGAAGAGCAACCAGTTTTCCTGGGCCCCTTTGCCCTTTAGGGCAGCCTCCAGTGAGATCCTGCCAGAGTTCTCTGAATAAGTTGCAGTCTGCTCTTTCGAAGTCCAGGGTTGTTGTTCTGCTCTTTTATATTGTTCATTTTCCTTAGGGTCTTAAATTCCACTGTCTTGTGGTTGCTGTAGCTGGAGGTTGTTATCAGCTATCACATCCCTGACGAGTTCTTCCTTTTTTTCTTCTTTTTTTTCTTTGTCTTTGGGTAGCTGATCCAGTAAAGCACCTTTCATAGTGTGGTTGTAAATCACTTGCATCAGGAAAAGGTCTTCAGCACTTGCCAGCAATCTCTGGGACTGTTTGTGCCCTTCTGTGCTGCCCTTCCAGCAGTTGCTGGGGTGGTTAAAGCCCCTTAGAACCAGGGCATGGGATTATGAAGATTTATCTATTTCTTTTTTAATCGGACAATCTGTAGCAGATGCCCACCACAACACCTTTCTCATACTTACCTATAAATTCTCCACTGGCCCTTTGCCTGTTTCGGAGGAAAGCCCCATGCATTCATGCTACCCTTCTCTGTGGAAAAACCTCTCCTTTTTGCCATCTTGGTATGTCCTTGCTGAAGTGCCTTCCTAAAGGTCCGTTTATTGCAGCACTCCTGTCTTGCTAGCTATCTCACTGTTTTTCTGTGATCCCAGGTGCGATCAAAGATCTGAAGCTGTCCATGGACATCTAATTCACCCTGTTTGTATCCCATAGCATGTGTTCATGTCCCAAGTACTTGATAGGGGTCCCAGTCATGTTGCTTTCTCAGGAAATGTGAGAATTTTTCCTGTCATGCTTCATCTTGGGTGTTTTCTTCTGTTGCTGTCCTATATCGCATCTTTTTGGGGGGCTGTGGTTATAAAAGGTAATTAGAGGCATTGTATTCTATAATTTTAAAGATGGCAACAAAAAATCATTCCTGGAGTGTATAGACTAAAAGTACACCAGCAATATGATACCATGCTTTTTACCTGAAGCTTTTCTCTGGTGATATTAGAAGTCATACCTAAGGTAAATGAAATGCCCAATGTAGATGTGAGATTACCTGCATTCTTTAACACTTGACAGGATGTGGAAATCAATCCTTACATATCTCTCAGAGAAGTCAGAGTGGTTGCTCCTGGGGTAGAGAAGTGATGTTCAACTTCTTTTGATTTGCAGCCTTCTAGACATTTTCCTATAGAGGTATGGACTGCTAGATAGGGAAGAGAAACCACGTGGCTTTAGGCTTGACTTTCTTAATTACTGTAGAAGTAGTTCATAGAACCACTTCAGGAGGTCTGTGCAGCACACGTTGAAACCTCTGGCTGAGGGAAAAGCTGTTGGGGAAGAGACTTTCTGAAGAGGCAGGACCAGGTGCTGGAGAGAGGTAATCTAAAACTGGATGACTTCTTGTTTCTCTGGTTGTAGCTTTTTCATGTCTCATACTCTGAATACTCGGAGGCATTCTGTACATCTCCTTATGTAGCTTCTTGTTTCATAATACCTTGTTTAAAACTCATTCCTGTAAAATTATATAACGAGTATCCAAAGTAAAATATAACGTATTTTTGCTGTGTTTTATATTCTGCAGTCTAGTCTTGACTAGTCTTTTTAGTACATTTAAAAATACTTTCTTGGCTTTACTGTTTTAAATGGTTTGAAATTCTTAGTCCTGACCTTTTCTTTGGAAGAGAATACAAAATTTTTCATGCTCTTCTTCACGTGTAATGTTGTTTGTCAAATTTGTAGGCAGTAAAACTTTCAGCTTCTATGAAATCTAGTTAAAAGTGACAATAAATGAGCTCTGTTTTGTAAGACAGGCGCTGCTTGGGCATGTGAAAGTTATTTGGAAGTATTTCCAGAGCGGCTGTTTTACAGTCAGGATGTGATGGGTTGCAGGGCACTTCCTAACTGTAAGTGGTTTGTGTTAATGCTTTCCTTGCAATTTTGTCCTGCAAGAAACTTGTAGTACTCAGGCTCCCTCAAAGCAGATGGAAGCTTCTCATGACAGCATGCTTGGTTTCAGGTTTTTTTATTAAATAGTGCTTTGAACCATAGACCTTTAAGGCAAACTTCATTATTGTCAGTGCCAGTTGGGAGGAGGAACTGGAGGCCAGGAACTGAATGGGCCTTGAAACTGAATTTTAGTGTTGAGAAGGGTTGGTGTAAGCTTTTTGGATTATGGTGCAAAGAGAAGTCTTGAAATGGTATGGCTCCTCTTACTCCTTTTTGAGTAGTAGAGAACTTTGAGAGAGGAATTCAGAACAGAATAGGCAAAAAAAAAAGTCAACAGTTGTTCAGTATTAATTTTAAAGTTCAGTATTATTATACCTATGTATTTTTGAGTTGCTGTATTTTTGTGTAAACTAATTTGAAGGAGATGAGCAGAAACAGAATGGCTTTGGCCTCATCTTTGACTATTTAAATTATTTTTTTAAATAATTTTTGCCAGCATGGTTGATGTGCATTTTGAGATTATGCTAATGAATATTGGTTTTTCTATTTCTCCATCTTTCTCCCTTGGTACAAAAATCCTCCATCCAAATTCTAGCAAGTGGAAAGGCGACAATAGCAGTGTCACCACTCTATGCATCAGTCCAGATGGGAAAATGCTGCTGTCAGCTGGTAGAACTATAAAACTGTGGGACCTGGAGACCAAAGAAGTCTACAGAGTAAGTAACTTGGTTAAGCTAGATGCAAAAAAAATAATGCTTTTTGGTTGGTGACATTGCGTATCTGGTGTTTCCTGATAGGACATCTGAAAATTTCACTGGATGTCAGGAGACAGTTGGCATTTTTGGGATTGCTGGGAGATGTTGCTGTGATGATGCCCTCTACTGTGGTTTCAACTTGCCGAGAGTTGAATGAGGACGTTAAATTCCTTGGCTGTGTCTGAGCATGCTACCAGCACTCTTTCTCAATCCTGTAGCAGAAAGATGGATGCTGTTCTTTTTCACTCGTTCCCTTTCTGATACCTTTCTAGCAGGAGAACTCAGTTCACCACAGCATTAGTTACTGCTGGCATGGGTTTGTGTGCGAGCTCCCTGCGTTAACATGAGCCCCTCCTTGAACCCTTCAGGTCTCTTTGCTAAACTTCATGTAGCTGGTGGCATTATCAGTTTTGCTGTTGAAACAGTTGGAAGGCATAGGAACAAACCCCTTGTTCCCTGAGCAGGGCTCAGGCATGAGCAAATTATCATGTTTTAGCTGTTCCATGAATGCAGCCATGTTCTCTTGCCTGCTAGCAGATCAGATGCAGCTGAATCTCTTGGAACTTGCTGTCAGGTAGTTGTGTACAAATGTGCTGTTGCTGTGGACTTGCTGGCACATGGTGGCTACCATGTACGTCTGCATCCTCTGATGACCAAAACCACAATTTACAAAACTAGGTTGAAGAACTGATTTTTTTGGGGGTGTGGTGGGGTTGAACAGCCTTAGTGTATCAGCAGACCTGTGCGTTCATCTTAGAGTTGAGAGTGAAACTATCGAATCTAGTTTCGTTGTAAAAGTTGCAGTGTAAAATTGTGTGTGTGGGGAAAAAAAAAAAAGTGTTTTTTGACAGTAATGACAGCAGTACAGGTGGATGTGATTTCTTTTGCATGGACTTAGTCACAGTGAATTTGCCTTTGACTCCCCATTTAACTTTTAAAATTCTGATAAATATCTGGAGGGTCAGAAAAAGTTTCCTTGAAATACAGAAATGCAAGAAAGCTGATTACTGGTAAAAAAACCACTGAAATGTCCTTGTTGACCTAGTAATACTTGAATCTTTCCTAACGTTCTTTGTTAAGTAATACTTTCATTTTTGCCATGTGACTGCTTATGGCAATCATTGAAGTATTCTTTTTTTTCTCTTAGCATTTCACAGGCCATGCTACGTCAGTGTCATCATTAATGTTTACCACAGTGAAACCTATGAATGAAAATAAGCCCTTTGATGGAATTACAGGGCTTTATTTCTTGTCTGGAGCTATACATGACCGATTACTGAGTGTGTGGTATGTAAGTTTTTCATAATTTGTAACTTTGCTTGTGGTCAATATTGAAGATAGACTCAACAAGTATGTTTTGAATTCTGTGATTAAACAGAAGGTTAATCAGAAGGGGCACTCTGGAGAATGCAGTGATGATCTCTTAAATGGTGGTTTCAGTTCACTGATTGTTGAATGAAGACGTGAATTACCTTGGCTGTGTCTGAGCATGCTTCCAGTTGCCGTTTGAATCGCTACTGTATGCCAAGAATACACTGTGTAATAGACTTCTTTGTACTTTAAGGTTTATGCTGTTTTCTTGCTCAGTTACTTGCTTGAGTTACTTTGCACTTGGAATTTAGAACACTTTCTAAGCTAAAAGCTGAAATTACAGCATGAGGATTTTTGGGCGGGCCAGATACTACCACAGTTGCTGGTGATTTATAGGCTTTAAAATGCTTTTCAGGTGCAGAGGGTGCTGTTTGTGCTATGGTAAATAATGCGTACTGTTTGTGTCTTCCAGGCAGATCAGGTCAGATAGGAAAGAAAAGAATGCTGTCATGTCTTTCACAGTAACAGATGAACCAACTTTTATAGACCTGACTGTATCAGAAGTCAAAGAAGAGGTAGGAGTAACCAGATATGTTCAACAATTTTCAGTTGTCACATCAGTTTCTTTTTAAGCGTGTAAAGAAAGAAGCTTGGTTTGTATTTGGGTTCTGTTATGCAGAGATGAGATCTGAACGCCAATTATGGGTGTAAGGATATTCATTACAGGTGCACTTGTAAAGCTGGTGATTTGAAATACTAATTTTTCAAAGCTACTAAGTGCAAATACAGTGTTTTCTTCAGAAATTTTGCTTGTGATGGCAGAAATGTCAGTTGTTTCCTATTTGAAACAGTTAATAATCAAAATGGTGCTTAGAACTTGGCAGCAAAAACCACAAAAAAATTCTTTCTAAAAATCCAGTTCGGGTATGATCCTGATTTTTCTGATCTAAAGTGGCTTTGGCAGTGTAACTGCATTTTGAATTAACTAGCCTTTAATGAGTTATAGTAGCAGTGTGTATTCCCTGACTCAGTTTCAGCATGTACAAGTCTTTCAAAGTAGCTGTCTTACGAAAATTGTTTGCATGTGAAACATGTTCACAAACTTTCAGTAATTATTTTAAACGTTTTTCTTCTTCTGCCTGTAGATTCCTTTTCTAAAAGCAGTATTTCATGCTGTATTTTCTGATGTTTCCAGTTGTACCCTCTTACTGCATGTATTGAAGATAAGAGTATTCTGTAATGTACACCTGTCATTTAATTACTCAGAGTACTCATCTCAGTTTGCTTCCTCTAAGCATAGTTACAATGTCAGTGCCATTGTAGACCTGTACCTCTAGAAATGTTGGGTACCATATTCTTGGAACTTTGCCACTTATGGTGACAGATGTCTGCTACTGTGCAAACTGTCCAAATTTGGATATATCAGTAGTGATACAGTGCAGCTATGAGTTATCTTTTTGAGTCCTCATAGTTCTACTAAATGTTCCTGAGATGTTAGTCTTTGATATTCCTTATATCTTTAATGTGTTTAGTTACAGAATAAAGTCAAGTTGTAGCCATGCAGCTGTCTCTTGATGCCCTGTACTTATGAGAGGTTTGTCCTTCAATCTAATTAAAATCTTTTACTGTCCTTCTTTCAGCCGGTGAAGTTAGCAGTTGTGTGCAGAGATGGGCAGTTGCATTTATTTGAACATATCTTAAATGGGTAAGTTAGTATTCATCTTTAGGGTGTCTTTGGGAAAGGTCTGGGACTACTGTAAGGCAAAGTTCAGTCTTGTCATGCTGCTGCCTTTAAGCTCTTTTATGTGTTCACAAACCAGGTTCCAGCTGATTCTTTGTCTTGGGTTACTAGACTTACTTGTTGGAGGCTATGCTGCACTTTGGTATTGTGTTGCTTTAGCCAAGATTTTGTGTCTGTACCTCATCTTAGCCATCTGTAAAAGGTGTCAACTGGCTGAGTTTGCTGAGGATCTTCTAATGAAAGGTGCTTAGATATGCAAGATATAGAAGTGTTTAAGCTAAACCTCTTGGAATTTTTTCATTCCTTTTTTTTTCCAGTTATTGCAAAAAACCCTTAACATCAAACTGTACTATCCAGATAGCAACGCCTGGAAATGATGGGGACTCCACACCAAAACCAGTCCCTATTCTGGCAGCTGCGTTTTGTACAGACAAACAGTCTCTGCTGCTTGTGTATGGGAACACCTTACAGCCCATCATAGAGAAAGTGGTATGTAAAACTTACTGGAGAGGTTTTGGATTTTATAATTTGGACTGCATACTGCTCTCAGTTAGAGGGTTTTTTTTTTTTTTTTTTTAAACTTTTTTGAAATTGTATAGCAAGACAAAGCTTATTCCTTCCCCCTTTTCTGGGACGTAAGACTGTTGCCCCTGAGCTGTTTTGAAAAGTGATTTTTATTCTTCCATTCTTCCAGTTAAAATACAACTTGACATTATTGCTGGCTGTTTCTTGCCATTTCATCTGTTAGTGAGTTAGACCACTGAAACTATTTTTAATACTCTTTCAGTTTGCCTGTGTGAGCTTCTTTGGAGAGCATAGAGATCTTGTAACAAAAGGCAGATGTGCAAAGCAGCTGCTGTTCTAGAGTGAAAAAATGTTCATTCTACTTTATACCTCTGGAATTTGTTTTCATCTTTCCGTATGAATCACGGGTGAATCTCAAATGTATTTTGTTCCTGTCCTTCTAGACTTTGAACACCACTGAATCCCACATATGTTTGATAAGGGACATCCAGAAGGTGTTGTCACTTAAAACAGATGTTGCTCTAACAAAGGTGAGCTTTGCATGAAATGTGATTTTTGTTGCTCCTCTTGTTTTATTTTGGAAATGGTAGAATTCACTCTGTCTCTTAAAACGAGGTTGGATTTCTAGATGAACCTGCACAGAACTGCAGTGGTAGCTACAGATGTCCATAGCATTCAGGCAGATGTGGGTAAAGTGTGCTTCATGGCTGTTGTGTGTTCTGGCATGCTCTTGCACACAGTTACCCTCCTGTAGCTCATAGCAAGTCCTGTTCTCAGCAGGTCTGCTTGATAGACAGGACTGGCTGATGGTTTGTTTTCTGTCCTTCCCCTAGAGTCTGTCAGTTTGTACAGCCTCTTTGACCCTGATGGTTTGGGGGGAAATTGGGATGCCTTTGTTTTAGAGTCTTAACTAAAATGTAACGGAGCCTTAAAGGGCATGTCCTTTTGGCTCTTTCTCAAGGTGGCTTTCATGTGTTCCTACTGACAGGGTTATGGCACCTGGGAATGTGAGCCTGACACTTAAATGGCAACACTGGCCACTGAGGCCACTTGCCACCATTTTCTTTCATGCAGGATCCCCTGGGGGGTTTAGAGACAGATTGTGAAGTTCTTAATCAGTGTGCATATTCAAGGCCTTGAAGATTTGAAACGCTTGCAGTATCAGTGGAGTGAGCAGACAGAGCTGTTTTTCTAACCCTCAAGTTACCTACTGGATCTGGCGCTCCATCAACCAGGCAGAGTTTTGTGCTGATTCCTCAGTCCTGGAGCTGATGGACAGCAGAGCTGAGATGCAGTGAGAGGTGTAGGAAGTCCCTGGCATGCAGTGATGATACCTATCTTGGTTTCGCTTTTTGCTGAATTCTAGTGAAGACACATTTCTCTTGGCTGTCTGAGCATGCCTCGTGGGGAGAAGGTCAGTGATGAGTGTGGTGAGCAAAGGGGGTAGTATTTTAATACCATTCTACAGTAAAATTCTTGAGCTACAAAATAAAATTTTTTTACTTTTGCACACAGCATATGGAAGTTGCTTTGCTCACTGTAGTAGATTATATTTGTATCACTTCAGTGGCACCCAGCAGGGCTTCCACAACTACAGAAGTTTGGGCAAGTAATTCAAAAAAAGGCCTGCACAGAAGCGCAGCAGTTAAAGAAGTATTCTGGAAGTAGCAGGTAGCATTGTAGATATTCTGGAAGTGGCATACTCCCTTACATCCTTTGTGGATCAGGGAAGCACCTGATTATTAAATACATTGCCTTCAAAATTTGATCTCCTGTGTGTGTTCATTGAAGATGGGTACCATAGCTTCTTTGGTGTAGCCTAAGGTTGCCCTGTTTGTCATTGTGATCAGTCTAAATCAGGCTACTGAGTTCTGTGTCTGAGCAATCCCTAGAAGAAAATTGGTGGGATTGAAGTGAATGGTAACTACCTTTTACTGTTACTTTGTGCTGCTGTTTGTGATCAATTACTACTTTCCAGTAGAAGCTGAATTAATCTGCCTGCGGTTTATGGGCCTGACTATTAGTACACATGGTATCTATTGCTAGCAAACATCTAAATACTTGTTGGATACAAACACTTAGTTCAATGAGTGTTATGGAACAAGCTTGTAAGAGAAATGATTCACAGGTGATTCCAAAGAGATTGTTGCTTCAGTTAACTACAAAAACTAGCTGACTGTTGCTTGAGTTTATTAATTGCTCTTAAAAATGTAGAGTTTTCCTAATATATATGCCAAGAAAATGGGTTGTGCCAGGGTGGTTTTTACCATATATGTGAGAGTCTCGGAATAAAATCAGTATTTTAAATTGGAAGAAAGCTCAAGATACTAGCAATTCATGCAAATGTGGTTATTGCTGTCTGCTAGGTAAAGACACCTGTTGTGAACTCCGACACAAAAGTTCTAGTGCCTGGCATTCCAGGACATAGTACAGCTGTCAAAACTCCATCCTCAGGAAAGGAGAAAAAGAAAAACAAGAGGAAGCCGGGAGAGACAGAGGTAAAGTGCTTCCTCTTTTAAACACAGCAATAATGGAGAAACTAGAATTATATATCATTGTTACAACTTCTTTAGGTGAACATGAACTTGCTTTCTTTGGCATGGAAGCAAGGTTAATGATACCATCTTTTTGTATGAAAGAGACTTCCCTCTGCTCCAGACATTTCCCTCATTCAAGCCTAGTGTGCCTTGCCCATAGTTTTGCCATGTTCCTGCAGAACTTTGTCACACACTTTGTCTGTCTCTCTGTGCTGAGGTATATTGCTGCTTCTCAATCAAAACTTCATCTTCTTTTCTCTATTCTCAGGTTATTCTCTGTCAGTACTTAAAAAAAAATATGCAAAATTTGTGTTATTTTCCAGCAGAATCAGAGGGAATGCTGTAGGTTAGGCACTTAGCTTTCAGCTGATGTTTCTGAAAAACTGCACTGAAACAGCACTGCCCTTGTTTACCATCTGCAGGAAAGCATTGAAGAGCGCTTAGGAGCATTGGATATTGATGTGAGCAAAGTAAAAACTCCAGGTGGCCTTCCGCAAACAGATAGCTTCGCAGTACTTTTGGTTCAGGGCTTGGAAAGCAATGATGCAGAAATCTTAAATGTAAGTGTTAAGTGATCATCGCGTGCTGTTTAACCTGTTCTCGGACACTCGTGGGGAGCCTTCCTGAAAGCTGGGGCAGCTGAGCAGTCAAGAAGCCGTTGTTTCTTTCAGCGGCTTTGTGCTGATTTGCTGCTCAGGGCAGCGGTGTCACCAGGGAGGGGTTTTTGTTGTCCTCTCCCTTGGTTTCTGAGTCAGGCCGTGGCCTCTGAGGCGCTTCTGTTTATGGTGAAGATGTTACGCCACCGTTGGGATGTTTTACAAGCCCCGTTACTGATGCATCCATCCTGCCTTTAGCTTGAGCTGGAGCGTGACCTGTGCTGCATCTCCTGCGTGTATGGTTGTCAAGCAGATACTGTTTGAGAAATGCATTGATGACAACGGTTTCACTCGAAAAGCTTGCTGTTGCCCTTGGGCTCGGTGGAAATGGTAGTTCTGGGGCCGGGAAAAGAACTTTTTGAGAATCTGGTGCTGAATAGAAATTACTTGTCAGAGATACTGGTGAAAGGCATTTACTTACAGGAGTCAAGCACGGAAAATAGCAAGGGAAGTTTTAACGTGCGTTGTTTCTAACATGGGGTGGGTGGGCGAGATTGTTTTAGATGCGTTAATCAGGTGTCGTGTCTTGTTAATTGTAGCTGACTTGCAGAGTGGAACTACTTTCCATAGTGAATCTTCTTTCACTGGTTATCGTCACCTCAGCATACAAAGGCAGTGGAGTAGAAGAAGAGCTTTAAAGCCAGGAACTTATGACTCATTGCTCGTACACATGTTGAAACGGAATGATTCTCTGATTATGTTTTCCCATTTTAACAGAGAGTGCTCAACACAAGAAAGGAGAAAGTAATAAAGAACACAGTAGCCAGAATGCCTGTACATGCTGTCATTCCACTGCTGCACGAGGTAGGAGAGACTGCGTTTCTTGTGCTGCCATACAAACCACACTCAGTTTATGTTCTTATTGGGGAAAATCCAGGATGTGTCTCTTTATTTTTACCAATGAAGTCGGTTCTTAATTTCTCTCTGATATGCTCTTACCTTCTCTGGCTGAAGCTTAACCAAAGGACAAAGTGCCCCTGTCAAATCTAGGAAGAGCATTCGCTCATGTAATATTATCTTAAATGATTATGTGGGAAAAAGAAAAGGAAGGGGTTAAGCTAAACCTTGTTTAGTGCATGGCCAAAAACTACCATTGCATCTTCTTTTAAACTGTTACAATGGATGATAACTTGAAACATGCAAATAGCAGCGCTGGCCAGAGCACATTATATGAGCATAAATACGCGAGATACTCGCGTGAGAAAGAGAAAAAATAGAATATGCACTTAGAGCGGTGAGTTTAGGTAGCGCTTGGAAATGGAGGGGCAATTTCTTTCCTCCTTGGAGGATAGCTCAGAAGCCCAGTTGCTATAGTTAAGCTTTGTGACATGACTTAGGAATAATTTTAAAAGAGATTTGGCTTCTCAACTGCTTTTTCAGTGATATTAACTAAAGTCTGTATTTCGACAGGAATATTCTAATGATTAGCCTTATCTAGACATTACTCTGTTTAAACTGAACGTCAGTCAGCTGGTCTTGTTACGTGAATGCCATTCTATAGCATAGGCTAATGGTAAGATTTCTGTTGTAATTTCATGTGCTGGCCACAAGTAAGACTTAGTTTATACTTGTGGTACAAATCTTAACTGAATTATGCAGGTGACCTGGTTTTGGATGTTTAGACTTCTTTTAAGCACATGCTGTGACACCTCCTTAGACTTCTGTTTATGAGGTGCAGCGCTTCTTCTCTAGGACCTTTGTCAGAGAACCTAAGTGCAAGCCTTTGACTATGTCATCTCAGTGGATGGACAGATCTTCATGTAACTGTCCTCTCCAGAGCTTGAGGTTAGTTCTGGAAATAGCCTTCACCTGATATTAGGGTCACTTGTTTCCCCACCTCGTCTACCTTGTAACAGCGGCTCTGCTAAGCAGAGGCACAGAGACATATAAACCACAGGATTTCCTTCTATTTATTCCTGCCAGCCTTAAGTTTCTCTGGATAAATTGCATGTTAAGAGTTCCAGTTTTAACATAATAATGAAATTCAGCTTCTGCCTGCGTGTGGGAGGGTAGAGCCAAGCAATGTAATATTCTGGAGCCTGGCAGTGGTTCATCCGAGCAAAATTCAAATGCCTGGAGATCTTTCTGCCCCAGTGTTGGGGCTGTCACAGGGATGTAATGTTGTGTTTTGAATCCTACTATGTGTTTGTTGCTTATTGCTGACTGTTTTTGTCCTTTTAGCTTACAAAGAGATTGCAGGGCAACCCATACAGGTAAGAGACAACTCAACTACAGTTTAATTCCCCTGAAACTTTTCTAGTGTGTGTGTTATGCTCCCTCCCTCCACTTATGTGATCGATTTCCACAGTGACTGTAATTAAACTGCAGCATCTTGAGGTAAAAATTCTCACCTGTCTGTGGGTGCAAAGAGGAACTTTTCATAAGGCAGGGCTTTTCCAGGATTGCTGAAGTGACAGTAAAAAGGGAAAAGGATACCTGAAATATGCATACAACCCTGAGAAAGTATCTGAAGTCCGGAATTTTGACACTGTGGACCCCATCAATATGTAAAATGGGGTAACTATCAGATGTATAACTTGGTCGGTTTAGTTATCAAATATATTTAGACATCTCCTGGTGTTGTGTTTAATGACTAACAAGCCCAGGTCTTGCTGCTCCCCGCCCCCATCTTGCCATATTGCTCTAAGGATAGCTTTGCTGAGACTAGCTGTCCTTACTTATGTTGTTTGTTGTTTTGTTTTTTAAAAACAAAAATTCCCTCATTGTAAGTGGGGCAAGAAGTAGCACGCTTTGGTCTTTTATTCATTGCAACCTCCCATGAAAGACATCAGAAACAGAGACCCCTGAGTATGTCTAGTTTTAATCCCTCACTTAAATGTCTGTTCTTTTCCTAACAAATAACTTGCATAGGTATGTCATCTGGGTAGCCAAACTGTTGTATTTCCATCTGCATTTGACTTTTCATACAATGAAAGAGGAGCACTTTCTATAGGGCTCCTCAGCATTTAGCATGTGAAGTGCATGTTTCTCAGCCAGTATCTCTTTGATATAATTTATTTTTCTTTTCCAGTGCCTCACTAATGGTCCGATGGGTGAAGTCTATTTTTACTCTACATGCATCCTACCTTTCCACAGTAAGTATCTTGCATTAATGCTAATGCACGTAACTAAAACTAGGTTGAAATGTTTTAAATATGTGTATGTCCTTTCTTCCGGAATCTGCCTCCTGCTGTCCACATACGGCAGTGCCCAAAGCAAGGTACAGAGGGCTATAGTGCTGCCACTTGTGCTGAATTGCTGCACATTGGTTATAAATTGCTTGTCTTAGTCATTCATGATGTAATTATAGTCATCGCAAAGCCAAAGCACGATAAGTTATGTCATCCCTGTGAGAGTTAGGGGACAAAACTACTGGCAAAGTGTAATCTAGCCCGTGTCACTAAATCTGATAGAACTAAATTTGCCTTGCTCTTGTTATGCTCCTCTTGAGACTGTCTTGGGCATGGCTCGATTTACAGGGCAGAGGTGTGCCAAATTAGGCAGGGTAGTAAGTAATGTAGTAGGTTGTGGACTGAAGTCCAGCCTTGCCTTACAAGTGATGGATAAAGCACTCTTGCTGTGTTTGGCACTGTTAGTCCTTCCTGCCATTTATGATGGGATTGCTGTGCTTCAGAACTTGCATGTGTTGCTGAGGCTGCATTTGTACACGGGTGTATATTCAATTCCCATTTACACAGCTTTCCAAACAGTGCTTCGACACCTGCTTACAGCAGTGACTGTGGAAAGGAAAAGTTAATACAAGAATTGCCATGGTTTGAAAGTAGATGATGTTTTAAACATGGCTCAATGTTAATTCATCTGGTAGCAGGTGGCTTCTGTGAAGGAAACCTCAGCTTCCCCTTCTGTCTCAACTCATGTGAGCAAGGATCGCTTGCCCCAAATGTGTAGAGATAGTTTAAAAATTTAAAAAGAAGACATTTGTGATGTGTTGCTTAACAGCTTCATTTTTCTTCATCCCTCTTTTCTCCCAAGTTGCCAGACCTTATTCCTCAGCTGGGAATGCTATACCAGTTAATGGAGAGCAGAGTAAAAACTTTGCAAAAGCTTTCCCGGCTGCATGGAAGACTGTTCATTCTTGTCACCCAGGTGAGTTCCAACTAAATAACATAGGTTGTGTAGAAGAAGTATTGTTTGCAGACTGAGCCTTCCGTCATGATGACATCTGATGGGACCTGCTATCAGGAACTTAATGCAGCTGCTGTACAGCTAGACTGATAACGCTCAAAGCAGTACACTTAGCTGACTCTAGTCAGTCTGTGCTCACTGAAAGTGTTACACGTTTGTTCCTAAACTTGACGTAGACTTCATTTACCTTGTTACAAGTTTTGCTGACTTTTAATGGTGGAATATATGTTTGCATTTAAGGCTAATCTGTGAATTCCATTCAGGTTGCAGCTTCAGAAGCAGTTCAGGATGTAACTGAGGTTAATCAGACTGCAAAGCTGGTATATGAGGATGGTAAGTGTCGTATGCGAGGTGCAGCTCAGCTCCTGAATTCACCTGACAGCCGATACTTGATGGCTGTTGACCATGCTCCTCTGCTTATCTGTTAGTGTCCAATCTGCAAGTCGAGTTTCTGTGGGAAGTCCATGGCAGGAAAGTCAGTGGTTAATGATGCGTGTGTCTTGTATTTCTTCCTCCCTCCGTTCCTCCTTCTTCCCCTCCCTTCTTCCTTTTCTTCTTCCCTCCCTCTTTTGATTTCCCTTCATTCCCTCCCATCTTTGCTTCACAAATTAAGAATCAATTAATTGGAAGCTCAGAATGT
Organism: Phaethon lepturus; assembly: GCF_000687285.1. Taxonomy (NCBI): domain Eukaryota; kingdom Metazoa; phylum Chordata; class Aves; order Phaethontiformes; family Phaethontidae; genus Phaethon; species Phaethon lepturus. Next base: position 11,297 of record NW_010543914.1, on the reverse strand, counting down.
TGCTCAACTTAACTGGCAACCTCAAATTTCTAGTGTTAGCTGCCCTTCTGCTAAGGGAGATACAGTCAAGGCACTTTTATGTTTGAGTCAGCAGGACGTCAAGGTGGTGGACATCAGTGTATGTGCACGTACACTTCCATTTTGCCCTTTTTTTCTACTGCAACTTCATCCTGTATAATCGTAACAGAAGTGACCTGTTCCTAATTCCTGTTGATCAACGTAATCTTCAGGTAGAATTAGTTTTGGAATTGAAAGAGCAGAGTTTGGAGACTTAGCGGCTTGTGGGGTTGGGCTTTGTCTGCACAACATTTTAAAGTCTCTTCTCCAGACTGAGGGATCGTATTCTCTTTGCAGAATCCTCGGAGGAGGAAGGCTCAGATGATGAGATGATTGCAGATAAAGACTCTGATGTAAGTGGAGCTGAATCAGGTCTTCTCCCATTTGCTTGTAACAGAAATTGTGTGACTGTCAAAGGTTCAAACACTCCCATTTATTTTTTCCCCAGGAAAACTGGGATGAAGATGAGGAAAAAGAGGAGCAATCTGATGAACAGGACATGACTGTCGAAAAGGAAATCAATGGTGATTCTGATTTGGAACCAGAAAATGAAAGTGAAGAAGAATAACATTACGAAAGAATAATTTTAACAGTTTAAAGAAGTTGGCCACCAAACTCTCTAACTCTGGATCATCTTGCTGAACGATGCCATATTTGCATAGAGGGAGTGCAGACTCATGCACAGCCTGTGTGCAGAGGCACATAGAGGGCACTGCATTTCTGAATCCAGAATGTTTAACCATGGCAGCCTTCTCTTGCCCTATTTCCCTGCGCTTACTTGTAGAAACATTTCTTCCACTTCATGGTCAGAGTATGCCTGTCATGTGGACATGCATTTGTATCTCAAGTGAAATAAATCTGCCACTGCTGTTTGTGTGGTTAAAATTGGTTCAGCTTTACATTGAATTTGTTTCCAATATTCAAGGATCAAAGACAACTGGTCTATACCTTCTTTCCATGCTTCAGTTGGCAATAGCAAGTGGGCACCCTGCTGCATTTTTACAAAACAAAGAAACAGAAAAAAAGAAAAAAAAAGATATTTTTGTAATATTTAAATTCTCTACAGAAATTCTTTTCTTCCTCCCCATCCTCCATTGGTTTAGCCATGCCTTGGCAATATATAAATGCCAACCTGACTTAAAAGTGGCTTTTCTTTTTTTTAACAAATTTGAACTTGAGACTTTTATATGTATAAATCAGTGACTTTTCTTGTGCTTCAGAAGGACATTAGAATTATCACTGGCTCCTAATTTTGTTTGACTGGAGGCTGTGTATAAGTTTAATGCTAACCCAGAGGATAGGCTGTGTTGAATTGGGTGGGGAGAGGGGAGTAACACAAGGAGATGAGAAGGTGAATGCCTGTGAATACATAGCACACAGCTATACCTTTATTATGGATTTTTAATCTTTCAGTGGCAGAACAAGGAGAGCTATTTGCTCAGCTAATGGAAGCTGAAGTGGTGCAAACACATTTTTAAGAGCAAAACAAGGTAAAGGTTTGAGCCGTTCACCACTATAATGTACAATAATATCTTTGTCTATAAATGGAGCTGTTGCAACTAAATACCACCCTCTTTGTAAAGTGAATAAATACACATCTCCTTTACCAAATACCTGTCCTGTGGTGTTTGTTGAGAGAGCCCTTAGGTAGCTAAGGGTGGTGGTGAAGGATGAAATGCTGTCTGTAGAACGCAGGTTTCTAGCGGAGGAGGAATCCAACCTCAAAGGTTACATGTTCCACAAAGCATTTATTGTTATCGATTTCTTGACTCCCTATATTTCAGTCCTATCTGTTGGTTTACCCGCTGATTGGGGACTGCATTGGGTTTGCAGCGTTGTCTGGACGCGTAGGGGATTGTGTCATTGACAAAGCTAGAAGAAACATGTTCTGCCTTTGGAGAGCTAGAGGTAGAAGGCAGCAGTTGGAGGCTTCCAGTCTTTGCAGGGTTTTAACTGACAGTAAATTAGTGTCTTAATAATTTGTAGAGCTGGGCTTGTTTTTCATTTCTGAATCAATTCTCAATTCTGAGATGCTGTGAAAATCAATGCCAATGCTTGTGCGCTGTCTGTACTCACACAAATGGGGCTGAACTGATGTGTAAGTTTTTAACCGGTACTGACGTTACTGTATGCAGGCAGGCTTCAAACCAGGCGAAGGAGGGATGTGAATGAAGGTCTGTTGCACCTCAAGTGAGTGCTGGTCTGCTGAGCTTTTGGGTGTGGAGTGACACAAGTTGCAGCTGTGTTTTGGTTGTGCAGCGTCCTCCATATATGTGTCCCAGCCTTTCCAGAATCCAGAGTCCTGTGTTGGGGTGAAAGAGCAGGCCGAGTATCTTGTTGGCACTGTTTGGGTATGGGGGAGTGGTGGCACTGGAAACTTGCCACCGGTCCCCATTGTACCTGTAAGGTAGGCATTACCCGTGTCCCTCATTTCAGTGCACCAGAAGCCCGTTCCAGGAGTGGAGCTGGGAGAGAACCTGGCAGCAAGAGGAGGAGGGGGATTTCAAGAACCTTTTGTTCGCTCTTCGGTCTCGCCAACGTTGAGATTCTGCAAATCTGTTTCAGTATCAGACAGCATGCTGGTAGCAGGGGTACGAGTTCTGGTCTCCTACTCTGCTGTTCCGACAGCCGGGTCACGCTGTCCTCTGAGCCTTCTGCCTGTGTCATCTTCAAGCAGCTTGTGTGTGAAATCATTTGGGTATGGCAGCTGCCAGCAGTTTGGCTGGTAGCTCCCCAAATTTCCCTCGCCTTAGAACTGCTAACTGGCAATTCTGTGCACTTTCTAATCCTTACAACTATTTATCTACAAAGCCAAGGTCTCAGCCAGCTGATGCGTTAGTTGCTTGCGTCTTTGCCTTCCAAAGGTGCAGCATTACCTGGAGAAAGGGGCTGGAAATGGGGTAGGTCCTCCCTTGCAGGCCTAATCCTGATCGTTCTGGGACAGTGAAGAGAGTAAGGAGGGCAGACCAGGTGCACATTTGGAGCAGTGGAAGTTGGATGAGGGTTTGTGTGAAGAGTCCAAGGTGTGTCCAGAGCAAGCCTCCGCAGTTAAACAGCCAACAAATCAATGGGGTGGAAACTGAGGCATACTTTTGTTTTCATTTGTCTAACTAGTATCGTGTCCCCTTTATAGGTGTGTATTAAACGTTTGTCCAGGCACCACTGCACAGCGTAAGGGATTTTTTTTGCTGTTTTTCATGTGGTGGTGGCCTTACTTCCAGGTTCGAGAAGCAAAAGAACTTTGAATGTGCTGAGGGGCAATACCGTAGATGGCCAGAGGGTGTCAGAGCAGCTCCACAAAAGCTCCTTGCCTTCCCGGGCAGCAAGAGCAACCGGTGACTTGTGCCTTTGAGGATGGCATAATCGCGTTGTTGCCAAATGCGCCCTGCTGTAAGGCGGTGTGGCTCCCATTCTCGCCTCTTGCCACGGCCCTACTTCCAAAGGGACTTAGTCCAACACCAGGACTTGGTGCAAGAGGTGCTTGTTGCCTCTCTTGCTAAATATTTCGGTGTTTCATCTGATTCTCCGAAGTTTGGTAAGGGAATAAGAGCTGCCCATGTGGGATGTGCACCTGTGTTTGTTACAGATTGTGCTGTGTAAGGACTTGGAGTATGGATGTTTTGCTCTTGGTCTCCCTGCATGCTATGGGAAGTGATTTACTTGGGTTTAAAAAGAACAAACTTTTTTTTGGTTCATCCTTTAAATTACTTTTGCTAATAGCTTCTCTGTCCCAAAATAACTATCTCAATGACACTGGCTAAGAAGAAGCAAACAAAAGCAAAACCTGCTGTTGGAGACAGGATAGGGGAAGACGTGGAAAGGGAGAAAAGAAGGAAAGGTCTAGGATGCACAACTAGTTCTTAGAAAATTCCTGATTACTGGGGCCACCAGCATTTGAAAACTGAACGTGAAAATTACGGAGATGGCATATAGCCTGATAGCCGAGTTGTAGCTTAGGCTGTCTTGCGATGAATCAGGGGCTTGGTACTTGGTACCCTTCTTTGCATGAGAGGGATCTGTTTGGCGATAAGGAAAACTCATTCTGTGCACGGTTTTGCCCTTTGCCCCTTCAACCTGTGCATATACCACAATTAAGTCTCTGAGAAACTCCTCTGTGGCCTTTGGGATGTTGATTCCCTGCTCCCTGGAAGGAGGGGGCTGGAGAGAGATGACTCTGGCAGGCACTCTGTACCCTTGCAGGTGTGTCCAAACTCACAGCTGTGGGACCTTGATGAACCATGTCACTAAATCTGATAGAACTAAATTTTGCCTTGCTCTTGTTATGCTCCTCTTGAGACTGTCTTGGGCATGGCTAGATTTACAGGGCAGAGGTGTGCCAAATTTGGCAGGGTCGTAAGTAATGTAGTAGGTTGTGGACTGAAGTCCAGCCTTGCCTTACAAGTGATGGGTAAAGCACTCTTGCTCTGTTTGGCCCTGTTAGTCCTGATGTCCTTAGGAGAATGGTCTAATTTGAGCTTTTTTCCCCCTCATACTTGGTGGCTTCTAATGAGCAGCTGTTTCACACTTCAGCACGGCTTAGATAATTACCCAGACACCATTGCCGTGGCAGGTGAGCATCTCACAATTTTAATGGCATTTACCCTCACAACGTTCCCTGAAATAGGGGAACAGAGATTGAAAAATCTTAGACAGGGGGATGAATTTTGACCAAAAAATAAGCGTTCCGTCTCGTTCTCTCTGAGATCTGCTCTCAGCTCATTTTCTGAATGGAACTATATTAAATACAAAGAAACATTTACTATCAATAGGCTTCTTGCATGGCAGATTTTGCTGACAGACAAACTCTGACATGGTCTGGAGACAGAGTTCTTATTTTCTGTTCAGTTGAAATATTATGCAGTAACTGTTTATTACTCTGTAGAGAAAGGACCTTCCTTTTCTCTACACTGTTAGTCTCACATCAGTCATCAACATTTAAACAGGTACTGGAAGTACCTAACAACAGTACCGGTAAGCAGGAAAAGGGTTATGGTACCTATTTTAAAATGGGAGTTGAGCTTAAATGCTGCTAAACACAGTGCTCACTGTGGAGCTTCAGAAGAGAAGGAGCTGTCTGTTTCCACTGAATCCCAGAGAGAACATCTGCTCTCTCTAAAGTAGTCCCAATTTATGTTCAAATGCTTTATGTGAAAAAGAGATTAAAATAACTGTAAAACTGAATTCTATGTTTAGGGAGATTTACTTTTTCCAAATTATCTTTACAGGCCCTTCTACATTTACTCTGGCTAAGCATTCCCTTTTGCGATTGCTTAAGGAAGCAGCAAAGTGTATTAAACCCTGGATTAAAAGATGCTGGCGTAATTAGAGGTGGATTTAGCCCTGATGAAAGCAAGTTTTCTCACTTATATATTGAGGTTATCATTTTTTTTTCCATTGCTTGGCTACTGCTGATGCAGCAAGCTACTAGTAGAAATCAATTAGCAGCTGTATTTGTAGTGTTGGACATCGCTGGTATAGAAATGGACTGTTTGCACATCTGAAATGCTCAGAGTCCAATGTCCTACCTGCCGTAGAGGCGGGGGCCCCCCCTGGGGTGGGGTGGGTTTTCTAAAACTCCCAGTCCCCAAGTCCCTCCCTGCCGTAGAGGCGGGGACCCCCCGTGGGTTGGGCTGAACTGCCCACTTTGCCCCTCCGCCCCCACATCCTGCCTCGCACAAAATCCTTGCCTGTAGTATGTGTGTTGAGTTTTCTCCTATGATATGACCTCCAGGCTCTGCAGGATTCAGCCTCAAAAGTTTCCAACAGGAAAAGCAGAATCTCGTGGTGACAAAACGGACGGACCCTCAGAAATAGCCGTTGCCACAGTTTTTTCTAAAGGATGGTCTTTCACTTTCGAAAAGGGACCTCTTACCGACCTCCATGACCTTTACTGTACTGTCCTTCAAAGAGAGGAGGCTGCCAGGGTATTTTCAGCCCCTCACTTTCCTGGAGGCACATCCTGAGATGGCCCAGTGAGAGCTCGGCACTGGAGCCCAGGTGCTGTCCCCGTCTCACATGCTGCTCCCCTCCGCAGCAGCCAGGCAAACGACCCCTGCCACATACACCTGTTATGTGTATTTTGCAGGAGGGACAAGCTCAGGGCCTTCTGGTGTTTGATGAGCTACTGCACTGTCTGTTCAGAGGGATCCCCTCTAAATAGTCCCTCGGAAGACTTCTGGACTTAGAAGCGGAGATGAGCTGAAGCAGGCGAAGACAGTTAAGTCTCTGAGAAACTCCTCTGTGGCCTTTGGGATGTTGATTCCCTGCTCCCTGGAAGGAGGGGGCTGGAGAGAGATGACTCTGGCAGGCACTCTGTTCCCTTGCAGGTGTGTCCAAACTCACAGCTGTGGGACCTTGATCCAGGAGACTCCCTGCTTCCCTGGTTTGTAGGACAGACAGGTATTTTGTGGGTTAATTTATGGTGGGTGGCTTAAAGCTTCAGTTTTGCTTTAGAGAGCAGTATGATTGACCCGGAAGGAAGGATTATTCCTACATCTCCCGTCTGCTACAAGTGAGTGACTGCTACTTTGGCTGTTTGCCAGGAGGCCAATGCCCTTCCAGTTTGGGACTGGGTTTGGGATCAGTCCCGCCATGTCCCTCCTAAGCTCTCTAACTGGGTGTTGCAGAGCACCTGGAGTCTGGGAGGGCTGCTGGCGCTGTGGTTTGGAGGTCATCTTGTAAAGCAGATAGTGCGTAATATTAAGTGATGACATCTGGATGCCTCAGCTCTTCTGTTGTGACGGCTGTGGTGTTTTTCAGTGAATTTAAACATCTGTAAGGGCTTGTTTTGAACTGGAGAGTGAGATCCATTCCTGTTGGGGTTGCAGAAATAACATGTGGGAAGCCACCGCACTGGAGCAGAGGAAATAACTGGCCAAAATGTGTTTGATTGTTGCCAGTGTGATTGTTTTTGACTCAGCTGCTGCCTAAAGCTTAGTCTCTTTTTTGGGTCTTTTCTCCAAAACTACCTTATACCCAGCCCTTGGAAAATCAAGAAGATCATAAAGGAAATCCTCCTTGGAAGTGAGCCTGGGCCTCTGCATGTGGAAAATTTTGTCCAAGTGCCTTGCTTCTGTTTTGGCAGCAAGACACAAAATTGCTCAGCAAGGAGGTACGAGAGAGAAGTAAGATCAGTGTGAGTGAATTGCACGTTATCTAGGAGGGGAAGTGAAGTCATGGAGCCTATCCAAAGCTCTTCTAATCACGGAGATGGGGTTAACTAGGTTATTTCAAATATCTTGGCTCAGTAATGAGCACTGTAAGTAATTTAGGAATAACTTAAGGAATTAATGGTGCATTTTGTCCTTGAGAAGAAAATATTTCCCTTAAGCCCCATGGGGGCTTGGAGAGGAGGGGTTGTCTCTAGGTTCCTCCCGTAATGGCTACTGCACTCACAACCTTAGCTCCCCCTTGATCTCTGCATCTGTTAATTGGAGGACTCTTTGCTTTCGTCAACATCGGGGACCACTTGTCTGTTGGTTCATTTCTTGACTTCCCAAAGCCCCTGCAATAAACCAGGTACCAGTACTTTGGTGCCTGATGGCACGTTTCAGAAGGATCGGGTTTTTGCCTTTGTCATGCCCTCTCACACATCGTAAGCTCGGTCTTTATATTCAGCTGTTGGCTGGTGGGGGGCATTAAATGATTGATAACCATGGTAACAGTTGCTGTGGGAAACTGGCATCAACAAGAATCTTTTTCACGTCCACATCAATGAAAGCATTAAAAATCTTCCCACTCTGAATTGGGTGAGACCATTTTGCGACACTTCCCAAAAAGGTGGTGTAGAGGTAAGTCCGACTGAAATGGTATTCCACAGAATGTCTGGTACAGGAAGCGATGACCCTTTCAGCTGCCTCAAGTTGGAAGTTCCTGTAATCAGATCAAAGCAATGTTTTCTGCCCCCCGCTGAACCTGGGTTTTCTGAGAAGGGAGGTTGGCAGCAAAGGTTGGTAGAATCTGCTTTTGCTGGAGTTGCACTGTGTCAGTTCAGAGATTTCTGTAAAGCAAAAAACCTCATGGTGTGAACTTGGGAACATAGGAACAGAGGTATTTGTAGTTGCTGTTTCAGCTGATTGGCTTCCAGCACTCGTAGGTTGGACGGAGCTTGGGTCCTCTCCAAGCCTGTGGTTCTCTGAAGCTTTCTTGTGCATTCATGCTCCTTGAAGCAAGGTGTATAGCAAAAAAGAGTTTGTAGATACAATTAAAGTTTTGGAAAAGTAGCATGTTTAGTGAAGGAAGCTAATAGGGTGAAGGGAAGGCTGTTGTGGAAAATAGGAACTCCGGTGGATGCTTCAAACTAAATGACTTCACGTTTAAATAAGGAAGTTTCAAGGTGACACATTCCTTTCTTACAGTCTCCTCGTTTCCAGTGAAATATTTTCATGTTTGTAGGAAGGGTTTTTCCCTCTATCTGTAAATAAATTTCTCTCTAGGGTAATTCCACAGAAGACTCCCTGTGTAAGGCACTGAAACCTGCACTTGTGTGGCCTTGTGAAGGGGTCTGATAACAATTTTGGAACTCGGTTGGTGCTTCCAGGGGTTGTCGCCCTCTCCCTCCCCCTGCCAAGTTCCATAAATTCTAACTTAGTTTGACAATCTTGGCTTATTCTAGATGATTTTTTCTAACATGTATTAGTGCCGTGATGATCACGGCTAGAAACTGCCAGCAGAAGAAATGCAACCGTCCGCTCGGCACCAAGCGTGCTCGTGAGTGCACAGGAGGCTTTGGCTGCACGTCCCTGGATCTTCCAAAGGCACCCGCTGGAGTGGTAATAAGCCAGCCTGATGCATGATGTGCTGAACCTGTAAAAGACAGGAGAAATTAGTGTTTGTATTTCTATACAACTAAGGCCTGAGTGGAACGGCACTAGGTGGCATCCAGTGCACCTTCTCGGTGCTTCCAAAATGTTGCAAGCAGGAAACGACGCTGCACATGGTGCTGGGCTGATTAACATCCTCCTCCTGTGTCCCAGGCAAGGCCACCCTTGCCTCCACACCACGGGTCAGAACCGCATGGGTCACTGCTCTTCATGGATGATCTCCTTTTCTTCTGACTGTCTTTCAGGAGAAGTGCATGTTGCTACGGATGTAAGGTTGCTTTTAGTTCAGAAGTGGTGTCTTGAATAGTTTGCTTTTCTGGAAGCTTGACGTTTGAAATGAGATTTCAATTCAACTTGGGAATGGTACATTTGCAGAAGAAGAAATTAATTTAGAGCAGACTAATAGTTGGAGACACAAAAAATGGAGAGGGTGAAGTGAATGATAAGGGAGGGAAAAATTGAAGGGAAATTTTGACTTTTTTGTCTGCTTTTATTGGGGAGAGGCTGAAGGATTTTATTTTAGTATTCTAACAACTGCTGACTTTTTCTTTGGAATTGCTTTTAAAATGACTTTAATATTTTCATTTAATCTCCTCCTTTAGGTACTCATAAAACAATCTCCAATTATGTCAGTTGTGGTTTCTTCACTTTTTTTTTTTTTTTTAAATTCAAGACCATTGAATCAATCTTAAATTCAGATTCCAACCTGAAAATGTTGCTTCCTAACTCAGTCCTGGTGAGGAGAGCTGCCTGAGGGGTAGTGCAAGTGAAATCCTGCTCCAGAGCCGCCCACCAGGTGTGGTGCTCTCAGTTCTTTTTTTTCAGAGCTGCTCTGGGACACAGTTGTGTTTCTGGGACTAGCCATCGTCCAGCATTTAAAAATGGATGTGTTGATAATGGTGCTGTAATCCAAACTATTTTGGGAAGGGGACTAAATGTCAGGTTGCTCCTGTTACTGGGCCAGGTAGTGAAACACCAAATGTACCCTCAGGAGAGGGAATATACCTTTTGGGGATTGGAAGAGACAAAATAAGCATCAAGGGAGGTTTTTCTTCTTGTCTTTCAGTCTGCAGCTCCAAACTGCTGATTGCTTTGCAAAACGGGGGGAAAATGCAGCTAACACAAAACTGCTGTAAGTGCTCCACCTCCGCCTGCGCTGACGGGGATCTGTTCCGAGGCCTTTCTGGTCCATCACTCGGGCAAGCGTTTGCCTCAGCGTTTGCCCCTTTGAACATGACTTTTGGCTCTGTCTCATGCCACATCGGTCTGTCTTCTCTGTGGGGAAGGCTGTTGCAATGTTTCTAAAATGTGGGAGTGACAGAAAAGAAGAACTTGATGATCACTTTTTAAGGAAAGTAGTGATAGTGCTTTTGGAAATACGCAGAACTTAAGTGGCTGAGGCCAGATACAGGACCCGATGTCACTGTGTCACTCAGCAGAGGAAATGACTGATTAGACAAGTCCTCTAACTTCGAGCCCCAAGATTGATTTTCTCCCAAGGATTTAAGATTAGAGCCTTAATTGCATCTGCTAAGAAATGCCCTGAATGTCAAAAACAGGGCTTGCTGAGTGGGGCTCCAAGTGTCATCGCATTATGGCTGCTGAAGGATTAGATTAGAGTAGCTTCTCCTGTACAAATCTTCCTTCCATCAGCCTCCCCAGTCAGCTCGACGCTTTCAGTTGCTGGGTTAGCATCTCCTACGAGTGCCTGCTCTTGTTCCTCTTGGTATCCCTCCGTTTGTCAGCCCTTCCTTTGGTTAACCCCTCTCGCTTGCCAGGGCCAAACAAAGAGTGCTGTTTAAAAACCAGCATTTAACGCTGTCTTGTGCAGTAGTGCTGTAATATCCTGGAAGAGAGGGGAGGCCTGCGGGGTGCTCTCATCTGCTCCAGCTATCTTAAGCGCAGCATTCTGCATTTCTGTACTCTAAAAGGGTTTAAAGTATGGTTTCACAGGGCACAACTCCAGCTCAGTATGTGAAGAGAGGAAAGGCTGATGGAGCAGAAGGGAGATGTATGTGTGTGTGAGAAGTCCTCATTCATTAGCGGCGGGGGGGGGACACAAAAACGAGCAACTGTGCAAGTTCGACTCTGATGTGTGCCTTGAAGGAAGAGCTCAAGTGTAGCCCTGTAGTTTCTTTTTAGAAATATGAATACAGCTGCAAGCGATAAGAAGGCTTGAGACAGCTGCAGCTACCTTCTCCTGTTTACCAGGCCTTGCCAAAGGGGGCCTCTAGGAGTTATCATAGTGTTTTATACTGGTACCTCTTGCCTCTGTATCTGAGCTATCTGGTAGCAACCTCTCACTTTTTTCCTCGCCCCTCCTTGTCTCCGTGGCATTTCACCCTTCCTTAAGCCTGTTCTCCCTGCGGTGCCGCCATCTTGGCTGCGGGGCTGGGCTGGGCCCTGCGGCGGGGCCGC
>NW_010543913.1:22462-27138 GCF_000687285.1 Phaethon lepturus | reverse complement strand
CCCCGTGGCTCCGGGGTCTCCCTCTCTTCCCCCTCTACGAGGCTCCGGCCGGTGTCCTCCAGGCTGAGGCGTGGGCAGCCGGGCCTGGCAGCTCCGTCTCTCGACCCCGTGGGTCGCTCGGGGCCCGCCCTCGCGGGTGCGGGCTGCAAGCGGGCCGAGAGTGAGCAAGTGGGAATAATCCCGAGCCCCGGTTTCCGTGCGGTGGTCTGAGTTACTCTGCCTCCACTCTGTTTTTTATCTCCTCCCTTCACAGCAGAAGATGAGGCTCCTGTACGGAGTATCTTGTGCCTCACTGCTTGCTGTTGGCGGTACTAGAGGAGGGCTTTTTAGCTTCTCTTTTTAGCTGATCCAGTATTCTCACTTTTTAATAGATTCAACAGATTTGTAACTGTGGTGGAAGAGAGGGGAAAGAACTGTATGTAATTCACGTTCTTCTCCCAACGCTAGTATCTGAGTGCGTTCCCAGTAGGCAAAAAGAGACATAAACTTGTACTCATTACCCCTTGTAGCCCAAAGAAAAAACATTGTATGGGTATTTCACAAATACCCACACATCCCACTTACCTGTGTTCATCAAGGTATTGTTCATAATCAATATTAACAGACAAGAAAAGCAGAGATTTCCTGGTGATAGGCTGTTTATATGTGTTTGCCTTTCATCAGCAATTTGGATAATTCCACTGTTTTGTAGGCTTGGAGTTCAGCTTCCTTGTCTCTTGGATGCTGTATGTGATTCTCAGTTGATCCCATAAGTTTCCAGGACAAACAATTAAATTTTCCATTGAAAATGAGCTGTTGCAAAGAAAATGTGGTAAATAGCCTTTGAAAATTAATTTTGCAGTGTTAGGATGTTATTTTGCTGATTCGATAACAACAGAAATGCAGGAACCTGGGTAAATGAGTTTTCCTAGTACTTCAAAGTATATTTTTCAATTATATGCAACATCTGCTCACTTCTTTTTGCTTTGCTCTCATTTTTTGGTTCTTATCTCTATATTTCCTTTTTTGTTTTTTTAGGTTAAATTGAGTATTTGTGCAACACAGCTTCTTGCAGAAGGACCACCACACTGTTTTACACTTAAGAAAATATGAGAATAAGCAGGGAGTGGTGTTCTCTCTGAACTTAAAAAAAAAAAAAAAAAAAATCCGTGCCTTGCTGAGGACAGCTGCAGGAATCGGACACTTGAATCAATGTTATCGGATGAGTTAGAATCCAAACCTGAGGTGAGCAATTATGAGCTGGGTTTGGTTCCCCAGAATGTTTATGGGCAACACTTAGTAAACTCACTGAACTTTTTCTCAGTTTGCTGCTTACGTATTAATTCTCAAAGTGTTTTCAGTGGCATCATCTAATGCTTCCATGTTTTGATTTGAAGGGTAAAAGATTAAAGAATATTGCAGGTTTTTTCCCCTCCTTTCAAGTGTCAGCTAATAGTATTGTCTGTTCTCAGGTTACATTATTTTTTTTTCACTATTATAATGTTCTTTCTGTTACAAGAATAAAATAAATTACTGTATTGACTACTTCTTTCCCTCAAACCAAATTGACTTTACTTGGTTTTGGGGAGTCTGGATTATTCTATTAGTATCAGCTGGTTCTGTTTTTTAAAGTACACGTTTCCACTAAACAGTTGGCAGAAGTGGTAGGCAGCAGCACCCAGGGGATCCTGGTTGCTCTGTGTGAGGCTGCTGATCTGTTCCCAGGTTCAGCCAGTAGCATGGCTGAGCATGAATTACAGTGATGTATGTGTGTGCATACAAGCACACAAAGCTGGCCATAAACAGATTAACTCATACATAGGTAAAGCACCTTTAGGAGGTAAACAGAAACAGCATGAACAACACAAAAGTTCGTTTACAGAATATATCTATATCCTCACTCAACTCTCATGCATGCTCACATTCACAGATGTCTCTGCCAGGCCTGAAGTCTATCTGGTATCTGTGCCCACACCAAGGGCTTTTTAGCCAGTTTCTGGCTGCAGTCTTGGGGTTTTTCCAGACTCTGGTTGCCTCCTCCTCACACGTTAGTAGAGTAGCAAGTTCACTAGCAATGCATTCACTTAGGAATATGTTTAGTAAGTGGATAGAAGGGACTGCAGTGATCAGAAACAGCAGTGTATTCACCAGCAGCCAGCTAACACATGACTGGAGTCTTTTCCCCCCACCCATGGTTCTTTTTCCACTTACCCACCTTGATTCCTTCTTTGATTCCCGCCCTAAACATTGCATAGTAAGTTTTACACATCCTGCAGTGCCTGTTACGTCAGATAGCAGGTTTGGTCTTTCCTGTGAGACCCATTCAGGTAACCCAAGACAATTTTGTTTTCTTACCAGTTACAAAAGTTCTGGTTGAACCTCTTCGAGATTTCACTTCAGCAGTGGCCCATTGATTAGTGTCTGAGGAGTTCTGGTCTTTCTTACTCTTACCTATAATTAGCTAGATAAAACAGTCTGCAGTTTGTTACATTCAACACGATTGTATCAGTGTGTTCAATTTATTATCTCTGCTGTTTCTTGCCTTTGTCTTCTAGGCTGAATAGCCATTAGCCAGCTATCTGCACATTCCCTCACTTAAAAGTGCAGAGGACTGTATCACTTTGTGTTCTTGCCTTTCTGGTTCTCAGCTTTACCTCTTCAGAAGGCTAAGGTCCTAGAGCAGAGGACTTAGTACTGCTATGAAGTACCTTTTGGGGAAGTTCAAAGGTGTAAATAGCATTTTTTTAGTTGACTCTTCTGTTTCAATCCTTTTTCAGTCCATATGCAATACAGCAGGTATCTTAAACTGGTGCTCCAAAGAGAGCGATGGTTATATGCTGGTAAATCGTCATAGCCCAGGTGATGTGGTAAGGTATTTGTTTCTTAATGGAGCAGCCAAAGTCCTTCCAATCATACTATTCAGGTAAAGCTGCAAATTCATAGTAGCTCTGAGTAGCCTCAGGATGGGCTGCAAGGAGTGCCTTTCTCTTGCCTTGTCGTTGATAGCTCATAACTGCTATCAAATTTTCTCCCAGTTGTCAAAGGTGGGGGACTTTTGTTACTTCAGTCATGAGTCGATAGATTCCCATAGATGATTTCTGACAGCCAAGGACCAGGATAGTTGGAATACTTGTTCCTCAAATAGGAGCTGTAAGTGGGCCTTGTCTTTTCTCAACTTGAGTAAGGTATTTGTTAATTAGGCATGTTTACATAATAGTCCCATTTCCTCATAGCAGAGTTGCATTTCCTTCCCAGCAAGCCCAGAGCAGGGGCCTTTTTCCAGTAGGAACAGGCCTGATGCAGGAAAGCTACAGTGGTTGCAGAGGGCATCCTTTCCATAGACACTGTCTTCTAAGCCATGTTCCTCAATCTTGATCAAGACTATTTTATACTACAAATTGGTATTAATTTGCATTGTGGATTACCGAATCTATAGACACCCTCTTTCTGGTTCTGACTGTGAAAGCTGAGTGTTAAGTTAGTACTATTTTCTACTCCTTTGGTGTGAAACTGGTTAGATACCCTTTTTACACCGTTCCCAAAGAGCAGTTAAAGTATCTCTGAAAGTTAATCATGATTTTATATCTTCTAGTGAGCTATGGCACCATAATTGTTATAGCCACAGATGTTCTTTCATATCCCCTACCATGTGAGAAAGGTATTAATTAAGAGCTAACTGTATTTGTGTAACATCTAGGTAATATTAATCAAAGCACTATGAATGGATTGCATAAGCTTCTTTGCTACTGGTGTTATCCCTAAAGAAGCCACCTATGTGCCAGTGAATGTTTAGTATCTGAGCAGAGGTGAATCCTCCTTTCGTAGAAAGTTACAAAGCTGCTTGGAGACATTTTGTACGGCAGATGGATCTGCTTTTTCTTCTGGACTCCCTGCCCCCAAAGCTGAATTGCTGGCATTCCTCAGGGAACTGATAAGATCTGCGTTTTGCATGCTTTAAGCCTTCAGGGTGATTTGTTACAATTGCAAATATTTCCAGCCACTTCCACCACACTGGTCCACTGCAGGGTGCTTTCTGCTCTCAGGGCTGGCTCTAGCAGAATCAAGTGAACTACAGCTCTGGTCTATAAATTGAATTGGCTCTTGAAAAGAGGGTGGAGGGAGGTATTTTAGCCTCTCCTTTCCTCATCAGCACCTCACAAGGGAGAGACTCTTGTGAATGAATTAATTCCCCAGAGATTGTATGGGAGGAGGGCATCCTAGTTTCTAGCTAAGGAGCCTCCTGCCCTCCACACCGTTCAGCTCCAGCCCCTCCTTTCCCCTCCATCCCTCCCCCTCTGCTAAAGGTTCTTGTGACCTCTTTAGTTTGTAATGGTTCACGGGTTAAATTTAGAACAGGAATAGTGTGGATTAAAAACATGGTCTCTGCTACTCTGGGAGTCTAGCCTAGCTGTCCAGCAGGAGGATAGGTCTGAACGTTAGTACTGGAGCAGCCTTCCCCCCTGTTCCTTCCAGCCACCCCCACCTCAAACAAAGCAGCTGCCTGACAGTTCTTGGCGTTTGAATCTTCTGATGAAGGGGGTCTGTTATGGGATGCAAGCTTCAGCCTGATCCATCCCAGATGGCCATGTTTTCATTGTTTCTGTAGTGTTTTGTGTTATTTTTAGGATCTCTAGGAGGGGTTCCCAGTTCTTTAAACAGATTTTTCATTGGGTTTGTCTCTCTTCCCGCCCCCCCCC
>NW_010543913.1:17438-22383 GCF_000687285.1 Phaethon lepturus | reverse complement strand
CCCCCGCCATTGGGTCAGGGGCATTATCCAAGCTTTTTGGTGAGACGCATTCTGCCCTGCTTGTGGTGATAGACCCTGGGATCATCCTGTCCAACCATCTCTTGTTGACCAGCAGGGATGTCAATTATTTCTTTAGTGACAAGAGCCAAAAATAAAATTCTTCATAGCAAGATGTAGCTGAACTTTGCTCATTTTGCCCCTCCAAGGCTTATAGATTCTTTCTGTATGACTCAAATCTGGCCCATTATGTTTGACTCCCCAAGTTGAGGATGTCCTTTTGCAATTCATCAGTATTAAAATTTATTTCAAATTCCAAGGGATATCTCAGCTATAGAGTAAAGCCACTTTACACCTCTTATTATTCCTATTGTGTTCTGTTAATATTCTGTACATTGTTTCCCTAACTGTTCCTATTCACGTGGCCCAAGATGTTGTCTGCTTGGTTACAAATTCTAGCATGTTGGCCATATTTGCAGAAGGATCAGTCCCCTCCTTCCATAGGGGTTCTATAGTCACCACCTCAGGAATATTTACAGCCCATCTGGATCTTGTTTGTGATGCCAGATATTACATGGTTATGAGAGCTGATGAACTGTAGCATCCAGGAGATTCCTCCCCTCCTGGTCCTTCAGACAAGAGACCATTGCACTTTTCACAGGTGGAGGCAGAAGTGAGGCTGAGCCTGAATTGCAAATATTCACCCATGCACAATTTGACAGTACAGACATGTATGGCTGTAAACACTAGCACATGGCAAGATAGTACCTTTACAGGCACCCACAAACAAAAATGGCATTCATATGGAACAGGAAGACCACAGATGGCCTAATTCTGTTTGTACTCGTCAGGTGATCAGGCTTGAAATTTGCTAGCCTATCACACATGTGCCTTCTCTCAGCTGACATGCATACTCACAGTCATTGATCTGTCCAGTCTCTGCCAAACCTTGAGTCCTTCCAGTATCCATCTCCAGGCCTTGAGCTTTTTAATGCAGCCTCTAGCCAGGATTTTGGGTTTTCAGATTGTGGTTTTCGCCTGTTCGCAGACTAGTCCAGCTTGAAGTTAACTAGATGAACATGCTTGGAAACTATTTAGGAGCACACAGCATTTGAGAAGAAGATGGGATAGACTACGGTGACAAGGCAGGGTGGTGTACTGACCTGCAGCCTGCTAACATGTGGTCGACCTATATTATCCCCCACCCCTTTCTTGTTCCTGATGATTGTTCCTCTCCTATCCACCTTGATCCGTCCCTTTCCCTGCCTTTGACCCCTCCCCTAAACATCCATATGTTTGTCACATTCCCACAGCTTCTTCTTAAGACATCTTAATAATAAGTTTTACCTAGTCCCATAATTCCCCCCATATCGCATAAGAAGTTTGCTTTTGCCAATGAGATGTGTTCTGGTAACCCATGCTAATATTGTTCCTTTTTCTTAAAAGTTTCTGTTTGAATTTCTTCAAGGTTACACTTGAGTCATTCCTGTAATGGCCTATCCATCAGTGTCCCAGGAGTTCTGGTCTTTGTTCCTCTCTTATCTGCAGTTTGTTAAGAGTTTGTGTATCTGTGCATTTAATTTATCACCTCTCGCGTTCCTAGTCTGTCTTTTATGCTGAATTACCAGATACCCTTGCAATTTCCTATTTGCTTTCAGCTGCAAAACCAAATTAAAAGAAACTTAAGAAAGGATGACAGTGTTTGTAATGAGTTTTTCCCCATGTTCCAGTTGCTGTAGTTGTCACAAAGGTATTCAAAGATTTTGAACAGGAAGGAGAGTTTATGAAAGTACTTGGCTGTCAAGATACAACTGTCACATGAAAATTTTTATTTTCTCTGAATTATTTGATGTAGAGTTGATGATTGGTTTGCTTTAGTTTATGGGAAGTGTTGGGGTTTTTTATTCCAAATTTTAATGAGCATGATTCATATCCTTTTGTTTACTTCTGCTTCTTTTGCCCCCCTTTTAATTATCTGTACTGGCCTGTTATTACTCTACAAAGAAAATTAAAAAGATCTCTTTTCTTCTGAGCATTTGTTTGTGGCTGCTGCATGTAGCTTTTCCCTAGTTACTTAATGTTGCTGTGTGGAAGCAGAGGGTTTGAAGCAAAGCTTTCCTATTGTAGGAGGAAAGTTTTATCTAATGCTTGCTGTATAAAAATAGAAGAGTTCGTAAAACAAGTGTTTCATGGTGGGGTAGGCAGCAGTAGGGATCATGAACAGCTTTTAAATGAAAGAAAATCCAGTAATTTAGAAGCATCTTGCTGCTCACATTTTTTTAGTCCAAACTTTCTTCTGGTTGCCTTGCTCTATTATTTTTAACTCTCTTTTCTTTTTACCCCTCTTTCTCCTATTTTTTTAATCTTAAATTAGAAAGCATGGCTTTGGGGGAAGGACTGTCTCTTACAGGCTATGTATTTTTTTGATGACATAAAAATAGTTCCCTCTTCTAACTGGGGCCTCTGGATACTCTTTTCATATACCTAAGAGCCAAAAATGCTAACCTTTCAAATGGCAGTCTGGCTTGTGGCCTAGTTCAAGTGACACATTGCCATCTGAATGACTTCAAGACTTAATGTTTACCTTCATAATTGTCAATCCTGACAGGCTGCTCCTAAGAGAGGGTGAGCTGTGAGCCAAGGGTGGTCCCAGTCCAGGGAACCAGGTGTCTTCACTGACTGGGGCACAATACTGCAGCACCTGAGCATGGCAGGCAGAGACAGGTGCTGGAAACAGGGTCCATCCACAGCCCTGGACAAGGCAAAGTGATGAACCAGGTCCAGGGTCTATCCAGAGAGTCCAGTCAGAAGTAGCAGGAGATGGGACTGGAGATGCCAATGCGGTAAAAGCCTGAGGTTCATCCAGGAGACAGGGCTTGAGACAGGTAAACCTACAACACAGCTTAGGAGGGGACTTGGGAGCATAGGCTGAGTTTAAGTGCTGCCTGGAGAAAACCTTAATGGCTTTCTCCAGGAAGTGTCCCTGCACTTCTTGTTGTGCTTGCCAACTAGTCTGGTCTGGAGTTCACTAGCATATGACACATGCACTCTAGAGCCAGGATCACAGAGGAAATAGTTAGGAATGGAGTTTAATAAGAAGACAGGATGGACTGCGATGGTTAGGCCGAGCCAGACAACTGAATTGACCAACTTCCTGCTTATATGTAATGGGTCTCTTTTATCCTCCCTTCTCCATTTTCCTGTGTTTGTTCTGCCCTGATCCACCTTGATCCCTTCCTTTTCCTGCCTTTGCCCTTTCCCTTAAACAATGTGTAATAAGTCCTGTACAATCCCCCAAATCTCTTGTTCAGTCCCAAAGTCCTCCCCAGGGAATGCATCCCAGTATATGTCCTATACGTCTTTATGCAATAGTCCCCCTTGTTTTGCATAGTATTCTAGAAAGTGTTTCTTCTGTTGAATACCCTTAGTGGGTGGGTTTCGCACAAAAGACAATGGCTTTAATTGTCCATCTTCGATGGTCTCAGGAGTAGCTGATTTGGATGGATGGACAAGGCTATCTGTGTTCTCCCCTTTGTCATCCCAGCCTTGTTCCTCTGATCATTATCTGCCTATTTTGAATAGCCGATTAGCTAGACTTTTTGCAACTAGTCTTTTGCTTGTCTTTTTATTTAAAAAAAGTCCAACTTTCAGTTAAGTATTTAAAGTCAATGATTTAAAAAAAATACCTGTACCAAAGGCTGAGCATGGAAAACATTTACTTGGAAGGTTAGAGTGTAGTAAAGTATCAAGTGGTAAAAGATGAATTAACAAGGAATATATGCCTTAAAACATGTCATATATTGGTAAAATTTATCTTGGTAAAAGATTAATTAAAAAGGAATATAGCCAAAGTAGCCTTCAGTG
Source organism: Phaethon lepturus (assembly GCF_000687285.1). Taxonomy (NCBI): domain Eukaryota; kingdom Metazoa; phylum Chordata; class Aves; order Phaethontiformes; family Phaethontidae; genus Phaethon; species Phaethon lepturus. The sequence goes on along the minus strand of NW_010543913.1, from coordinate 18,522 downwards.
TAGTCTGCAATGATCCAGAGCTATTTATTGTATGTTAAAGAAATGAGAATTTTACAGGTACTTCAGAGATGACCAATACAAACAATTCCTTCTCTGTCATTAATGTAAATGGAAATGCTTCCATTTACTTTGATGTGTATTCATGGGATATATTCAGTGTCTCCTAGTAGGGGTTTAGTATCTTTTTAAATGATTTGTGCTGCTCTTGACCTAATCTTCAGTATCTTTTTCCAGCTGCTGGTTCAGTTTGTTCAGAATACTTCTATTCCACTGGGGCAAGGGCTGGTGGAATCAGAGCCAAAAGACATCACCTGTCTTTCTCTCCTTCCTGTTACTGAGACCTCAGAATGCAACAGACTCATGTTGCCAGGTAAAATCTATGTAGCAGATCTTTGTGAGCATGCCTTTCATACAGCTATCTTTACTGTGCCACTGTGGCCCACTGCCTCTTGCTGATGAGGTGTTCCAGGGATGGAGGAAAAAGTTCAGAAGGGTGACTGAAACTTTTCTCATTTAACAGTGAAGTCTGACTAGTTAGAAAATTCCTTCCTCCTCCAATCTCTCTCAAATTCTAATTTTTTTTCTAGGAAAAAACTTCATAGATATCTTTTAGTCATAGTGTGTTTATACTTTTATTTACTCTGGTTTCACTTTCTTCACTAGATGATGAAAGAGATCTCACTTCTCCAAGCCACACTAATTCTTCCAAAGATGTTTCTTCATCTGCTGTCTTGAGAAGTCTCCAGGTAAATGTGGGCCCTGATGGAGAGGAAACAAGGGCACAGAATGTACAGAAGCCATCTGAACTTCTGTCAACTCCAGAGACTTCCAGTTTATTGCAAGACCTCCAGCCCAGCGACAGCACTTCATTTATTCTTCTCAACCTAACAAGAGCAGGTAATTCTCCTTCTGTTTGTCATCTGGCTGGATATGTCTCAGTAGAATGCAGAACATAAAAGTACAACTCTGTCCCTGCTGCTTATAAAGGGGAAAGATCATGAAATTTGATGGGCATTATTGGATATTTCAGGAGCATTTAATCATCAACAGCTTTCTACAATGTAGAGGTAGTGAACACTATTTC
>NW_010543913.1:0-17407 GCF_000687285.1 Phaethon lepturus | reverse complement strand
TATGCCATGAACGCTAGCCTCTGGGAAGCAAAAGAAATTTCCCTCTGTTACATTATCCTGTTTCATGAAGTTGTCGTCTTTTCCAGGGCTGGGGTCTCCAGCAGAGCACTTGGTGTTTGTTCAAGATGAAGCAGAAGACTCTGGGAATGACTTTCTTTCTCATGATAGCACAGACAGCAGTACCCCATGGTTCCTACGAGTGCAAGAATTGGCCCATGACAGTTTAATTGCTGCCACTCGGGCACAGCTCGCTAAGAATGCCAAAGCAAGCAATAATGGTAGGAAATTCCCTGATTGTGTCTCAAAAGCTGAATGTTCCACACAAGGCCCTAGTTTCAGCTTGTTTCTTCATCTATTTCACTCTCTCTAGCTTTTAATCTGTTCTGACATCTTCAGATCATCAGTGACAGAATTATACAGAACCATGTATTTTTTTCTGCAATATAAATAGGCTCCTCAGTTTTTCTCAGGGAATGAACTGTAGTGGAGCCAGCAATTCCATTGTAATCTGCCTATTCTCTGGTACATGTAAAGAGTATCTTCTTTCTGATTGCAGCTGCTTGTATTTCTACTTTCATTTTCACTTACAAGTGTATATTTTAATGCACACTGTAATTCATACTTTCTTCTTAGCTCCACTGGGTTTGGAGATCAGCTTTCTGGAGAATACATAATGGGATTTAGTCACATGCTTTGTGACTTAATTATTTTAATAAATAATTGCAAACAAATGCAAATTTTTTTTTTTTTTTTTGCTAAGGTGTTTTTAAACAGAGTTATCCTGGCTGATACTTAAAATTGGTTGGTTGATATTGAGACCTTTTTTTACAATTTTTGATGCATTGGCTTTCTATTCTTCTTGTGATAAGCCTCTGCTGGTAGCAACTGATCTGATACAGATAGCTTGTTGGGAAGAGTTTGTGGGCCTGGTAAGGTTTTCAAATCTGTGTCTGATCCCTGTTATGGGCTAGGCAGCTGCATCTAGGACATGGTAAACAGTTAGTAGCCAGACGCATACCTGTTTTACAGCCCTGTATCATATATGGTGCTGTTTTTATCTATTAAATTTGACACATAATAGTAATCTGTGCGTTTTTTAGATTTTGGTGGGCTTTTTCTTCCAGGTGAAAATGTTCATCTTTGCTCAGGAGATGGGCAGCCAAAAGACTCTAGCCCCATTCCTCATTTATCTCGCGTGGAAAGGAAGCTGAAATGCACAGTCGAGGGCTGTGATCGGACATTTGTGTGGCCAGCTCACTTCAAGTATCATCTGAAAACACACCGGTGAGCAGAATAAAGCTATATGTCCTGACTTTGAAAAACTGTGCTCTGTATTTGGGATAGCGTTCGTTTTTGACATTGACAAGCTGTGAAAACATCGTATTACTCTTAGAAATACTAGCCCTGTTTTATGCTTTGGGTCATTTATGTTGAAACACGTTGACCAGATATAGATTATTTTTGCAGGTCCTTGTTAGTGTTTGGTTTAGAATATTTGTATTTTAATAGGTGTTCAATATAGAGCATCACTATCACTTCTGTGGTATAGTGAGCATTAGAACTTGTAGGATGCTATCATATTTTTATATATCCTTGAACAAAGTTGATTGCTTTAACAAATGACCCTAATAATTTTTAGCTAAGAAATTGGCAGTCTCTAAGGTAAATTGTAGAGGAGATGCTTAAAAACTGGGAAGGACTCCAATAGACATGAGCCCATCGTCTTGCCCTGAGACAGGGACAGCAGTAACTGCATGTGTTATATGTACACATACAGTCATTTTTGATCCTCCAAGTGACTAAAGTTCCACAACATTGCTGTATAATCTGTTACACCACTTTACTAAATCATACTGGGTATGGAATAGGCAAGGTAATATGATGAAAAGATATTTCCTGAACAAATTCTTCCACTGGAGCACCCAGACTCTAGTTCTTTAGGCCTAATTTAGGTCACTCATTCCAGTTGAGTCTCTCCGTTTTCTGATGTAATCAATTTTGGTTTAAATGTTTCTCCTTTTTATTTAATCAAAAAAAGAAGTCAAGTGTTCATGGAAAATACATTGCAGTAGCTGGTAATGAAGCAGCTATTTTGTTGCTTTCCAGGAACGATCGCTCCTTCACCTGCCCAGCAGAAGGCTGTGGAAAAAGTTTCTACGTCTTGCAGAGGCTGAAGGTGCACATGAGAACTCACAATGGTGAAAAACCCTTTGTGTGCACAGAGCTGGGTTGTGGGAAACAGTTCACAACAGCTGGAAATCTGAAGAACCACCTACGAATTCACACTGGTGTGTTTTAGACCTCACCTGTTTGTGGTCTGCAGAGGTGGGGTCTTTACTGAGGAATAAACCACTTCCTCCTCCGTCCTCAAACTTTTGAGAATATTATGTTGTTTATCTCTGCCCTTCATTAATGTCCCTTTTCTGTCAATTCACATTGATCTATAGGGCAAATTAATCAACTGCTTACCCTCTTTACTATCCTGTATAATTTCATGCAGATTTCACCCTTCAAATACCGCATGACAGTGCTGTACTCTGCTCAGACACATGCTCTGAAGATTCCCTCCCCCCCTCAAGTTGTTTGATGGAGGAAGGGGTATGTGGTGTTTTAGGGAGATACTAGACTGTTGCCAAGGGAATAATTAGTGAACATGACTGCTGTAATTGTTTTTTATAAAGAAACTATTTTAAATTCCTGAAAGGCACGATAGCTTAGCTATATCTGCAGTGTGGAGTCCTGGTGGACACAGTTGTAGCTGTATTGATATCTGTCTGAATCTGACTAGCTTATGTTACCTGTGCTGCTTGTGGAATGACTACATTTGGGAAATTTAGGGAAATGAGGAATACAGAGAAATGAGTAGCAAAAATATAGTAGCAAAGTCTATTAGAAAAAGGCAATAATTAGAAGACAGTGTTTTGGCATGCAAACTGCTCTGTTTGTGCTAATGCTAATTTGGGATGTTACCAAATGCTGGAGCCTATGTACTCTTAACTCATGCTCAGCTTTTTATATCAAATAAAACAAGAACCTTTATTTCATAGTGCTGTATTTTATACACGGTTTGTTTATGCTGTCTCCTCTGGAGAATTTGATCCTGCCTTGTCAATATTTTTAGAAGTTGATGTACCAGCCAAAGTCTTGAAAACTACGTAAAGTGCCTTAGGTGTTTTTATCCTAGAAAGTTGTTTGAGAGAGCCACACAAGTTACTGATTAAATGATCGGCAATTTAATAGTTAGCAAAGTTCATAGTGAATATTCTGATGGTTTTGTTCATTTTTTTTTTTAAACGTCAGCGTTAGCACACCACTTAAACAAATGGCCCAGTTTAAGCCTCTCAGAATATTGTTAGAGATTCCCTGATGGCCTGGGAAGGTAGCATTGCATTACAGTTGGTTATCGTTTCAAAATAACGTTGACAACTGTGAGAGCACAAGGCCTTGCTAGTAAAACAAAATTGCAGATTATGTGGGCTGCCAGCAGCTGTTTATGCCTTCTGCCTTACTTAAACACTACCGTATGGTATGTAGTTTGTAGAATACACGTGGAAAAAGGTTGCTATTTTAAAGAATTTGCAGTCTAGCTAGAACACATGGTTTGGGGGCAGATGTTGGGATGTAGTTAAGAATTATATATACCAATAATAAAATTTTGAATGTGTAGTAACAGCAGCCATAGTTTTTGCAGTTTTCTTTTGCACTTAAAGTGCCCAGCCAAGGTGCAGATAAAGTTAGTAGGCCCAGCTCATATGTGCACAATCCTCCATGACAGAGTGAGTGTTCTGCAGCCAACAGAGTAGTAGCTTCTGGAGGATTAAATAATAACTTTCTTAACTGCAAATTGATAATGTGCAATTAAGAGTTTGTTCAGACCAAAGGTGTTATAAAACTGCAGGTATAAACAGATCTAGGGTTTCTTATAGATGGAACTGTGTGCTGGTATTTTTGTCAATGGTAGTTTTTCTTCCTTCTTTCCAAGTTTTAAATATTTATAATAAGCCAGATGGTACAATCGGTGTTTGAGAATCTGCTACATATTTCAGCTTTGTAATACCAATTGAAACGCACTGTGTTGATCCTTTTTGCTCAGATCTGCTGAATGCTATAGTAGATAAGAAGCTGAGAAATGAACTGTCAGGAGAGGACTTCTAAAGGCAAAATTGCAGTAGAAAAAACTTTAAAAACAAGTTTACTCTGAAAGAACTATGTATATATTAGACAATAAAATACCTAAAGTAGCTTGCTTAATCTCCTGTGGACTTGCTGTTACTCTGATACGGTAGTCTCGTTCAAGACTTGGAATCATAGTGTTAAACATGGTATGCTGAGTTCTTTAGTGGCATGTTTCAGGCAAAAGTTGCCTCTAGTTTTATTTAAGGCTTTATTAAGAGTGTGTTTAGAACAGATTAATTATATTGTATTGCACTAGTGTAGTCACCTCCCAATTTATCATCATTTAGACAAATACAAAAATAGCTGTGAAGATAGAAAAAAATTACAAATTTTAGCCTATGAGAACAAATTGTGCCTTGAGTTACTGTTCCTCCACACATACATGTGAATGACTGACATTCCTCTCACGGGACTTTGCCAAGTTCAGCCTGATCTGAAATAAAGTATAAAATCTGATATGAAGGGAAATAGAAGATATGTCATAGTCCAGGCACTTTAGTAGTACTCTTTTGGTGTTTATATACTTGGAAGATCTATTTAGAAACAGCAGACCCTTGCTTTGCTTTCAGTGAATGATGATCTATGAATATTTCAGAAAGAATGCCAGTGTTTCCTCCTGAAAGCTGAAGAAGAGAATGCTTTAAAAGCCTTAGGAAGCATATGTGTAATTTCTGTTGAACTTTGTAGTGTGTAAAGCGAAAAGGGAGAATGAGGTAGAGATCTCCATGCTGTTCTCGGGGACTTGGACAATCAGATCAAGTTGTGATCCCAAAATCTAAGAACTTACTTTTCCCTTGTAGGGGAAAAACCCTTTCTGTGTGAGGCACAAGGATGTGGTCGCTCCTTTGCCGAATACTCCAGCCTTCGGAAACATTTGGTTGTCCACTCAGGTAAGAGTCTTCATCTGACATTCTGAGAAAGGATCTTTATTGTAGGACTTTGATTTGATTTGATTTCCTTAAGAAAAATCCCCTGATTTCTACAGGACTTCTGGTCATGGTGTTTCATGATTTCCTTTGTGGTGCATGTAGCCTTTACACTTTAATATTTTCTGGTGTTTCTCTTTCTAAATTTTATGTTTCTAAATTCAAATTACATTTTTTTAAATGTATTTTTTAAATTATTTTTAAAATGCCATGAAGTTGGATATCTGCCTTTTGCTTATTTAAAAGAGAATCTAGCACCTCTGTATATTAACCAAATCCATTCAAATCTGAAATCTCATGAGTGGGTTTCTGCCATAGGTAGAATTTTCCTTTCTTTTTTAATACTACATACTTGTAATTGGACAGAGCACTAGATGGAAATGTATTTCACAAGTGTTTCAAAGCTTATGCCTTCTTTTATGATTGAACGATCTTAAATATCATCAGCATATGATGAATATGGCATGTTTGGGGAAGGGGAGATTTTATTGGGGTAGTAACTTTTGAGACTGCCTGAGTTCTCCATGCTTTTTCTTTCCTGTCTCCTTGGCTTCCATGCTATTGAGCTGACATGTATGGACATCATACTTATATTGTGAAAATGATAGACTGCTCTGTAAAATGGAAATCCTTTCACAGTGACAAGTCATCATCTGGTCTCTGCTCAGTAATGTAAACCTGATGCTGCAATTTGTTGCGTGATGGCAGCTTCTTTGTCTCTGCTTCCTTGCTTTTTGTCATTTTATTCTAGGTATGGGACATCAAATATTTCCACGTCACTGAGTAAGAGACTCCAAATAACTTGTTCCTTCTCATAAATCAGACTTGAAAACTTTATGTTACTTTTCAGACTTGAGTTTTCCAACAGCTGGCAATACTGCTTTCTAAAACTCTTCTGTTCTAGAAGCTTATTGCTCTCTAGGAAACAGTAATATTTCTCATTTGTTTTTTCACTGATAATTAGCACCAGTGGTGTCAACAGCCATTTCAAAACAATATTATTGGCTTCTTGGTTGATGAGGTCTTTACTCCCAATTTGGTAATTCTTGGGATATTCTTCCCCCTTCTGCTCCAAGGAGTGAAGCCCCATCAGTGCCAAATTTGTGGGAAGACGTTTTCCCAGAGTGGTAGCAGAAATGTGCATATGAGGAAACACCACTCCCGAATTGGAACAGCTGGCAGCAGAGAGCGAGAACAGCCAGGTAAGGAAGGGGGGGCTTCTCTGGGAGAGGGAGAAGTGCAGGAAAGAATTAGTGGCTGGTCAAAGAGAAGGGAAGATGTTTGTCCTGAAAATATGAGACCACAAGCCAGTGAGGAATAAAAGAGTGTTCGTCTTGGACATGAGGATGGATTGTTCACTCTCTCCTTTTCTAGGATAGAAGGCAAAGGTGTATTTCTGTATTGTGGTCAAGGGGCAGATAGGTTTATTGTTTTCAAAATTAACATGAATCTAGTATCTTCTTTTTACATGGAATTTGTGTCCTTTGTTATGTATTCTTGTTGTCAGCAGCCTGTTTTTTTTATGCAATGTGAATTATTTAAAGAGAAAGCCAAGCCTGCATGAGATCCCGCCATACTAAGGCTCAAAACAATAAGTATAGGAGTTACCATCCATTGGAACACTGGATGCCCAAAGAGTAGGAACAGATAAAGTAGGTGTCTAGGGAAGAAGTGTATGTGACTTGAAGAGGAGCAGGGATTGTATCTTATATTACAGTCATTACATCATGAGAATTTTGTTTTACCCCCTTTTTCACAATAGAGTCACTGATGGGCAGCAGTTTGCTGGAAGAATCTACAGTGCATAGTAAGAATCTCATCTCCATGAACTCTCAGCCCAGCCTTGGTGTCGAGTCTCTGCACCTGCCAGACACTGAGTCTATTATTGGAGTAGAGGAGGGTGAGACCAGCTGCTCTTTTTTCCGCCCTCTTATATGTGGTGACTGAAGTGGGATCGATCATTCCTCCTAGAGGCTCTCCATGTTGCAGTGGGATGAGTGAACATTGCTTTAACTGTGCACAGAGCAGGTGGGTAGATGGAGAATGAATCATAGAACTGGAGTTGAAGATGACCTACCAGACCAAGTTTCTATCTTGCAGACCTTAAAAGGTGAAGTCTGCTGCTTAGGTGTCATTTAGCCCATGTCATGGAACGCCATTTCAAAACTGTTTATGCAGTCCATTCTCCTAAAGCCTGAAATGTTTGTTTTGCTGGAGCACTTAGGAGCCCCAGTTAAGGACCAGGACCTCATTGTGCTAGGCACTGTACAAACGTTCGGTATCTTGAGCAACAGGCCTTCCTTCCATCCTTCAGAGACTATATTCTAATACATCTCACTGTCAGAACCTGACTTACTATCTGAAATAAATGTACTACTTGATATCATTTAGTTACATTTGCTGTGTTCTTTTCCTGCTTTCCCCAGTCACTTTTTCCTCCAATATTTGTTTGGTGTATTAAGCCCCTTAAACAAGGCTACCATGTAGATGTTTTGATACTTTGTTAAAGACTTTCTTCAGAATTGGCATTGTTAAGAATGCAGAGTTTTGCCAAGATACTATGTGTCTGTAATAGTTCCTATGCAAAGAGAACGCTTTGAGTTTATATTGCTCCCTAGTTGAATGTAAAGGTAGTGCTGCAGTCTGTAAAGGCATTGTCATTTGGACATTCTTGCAGAAGCTCCACCAGGTACCTGGGAATCAGGGTCTGATGTGGTTTGGCTACCATCTCATCAGTTGATAGGATATCCTCCAGTGAAATGTCTTCTTTACTGCAGCATTTTTATAGGTTAGCTGAACAGGCTGTAATTCTTTTAACTAAAAACAACAAAATATTTTCATAAAATGCAAAAATTCAGAGCAAAAGTTGAATCTATTTCCATACCATTTTTGAGATATGAGATTACAAATCTCTTTTAGGATTACAGAAATGTAATCCTACTTTCAGAACAACACTTTGTTTAGCAAGAAAGATGCTAGTGAGTTTCAGTTACTTTGATGCTTTTACTGTCATCACCATTTCAGCAATTTTTGTTTAGGATCAATATTAAGACTTGGATTTATCTGTTACTGTGTTCATGCATGTCACCTGAATATTTGTTAAAGCAATATGGCATAATATCATATATTAATTTAAAGTGAAGCCTTTGTTCCTCCTTTCTTGAGGTTTCCTTTACACTTCACATACTTGGAAATTTATCTTTCCAGCATCATCAAGCATTGTTATGGAAATTAGCAACCAATTGTAGTAAATACCCCTTAAAACATATGTATTAAAATTTCACTCCCACTGCTCCAGATAGATCCATAGAAGCCCAATGGGCTTTAGACCACAGACTTTGGAGCATGAAAGAAATCTTCTTTCCTTCCCCTTTCAGTGTGACAAAGGCCTGGTGACAATGTGACTACATCACTGCTCTTTTCCAGGGGATACAGGAAAAAGAACAGCCTTTGTCTTGTCTTACACAATTAAACTTGTGTAGGCACTGGTATGTAGATCACAGCCTTCCTTGATAACCTCCCAGGTGCTTAAGCCTCTTCTCAGTGTGGACATTGTTTGAGTCGGTAAGGAGAACTGCTGCTGCAACCCAATGCTGTCAGCTATGTATTGATCTCTGTGGCAGTGTAACATAGCAGCCTGAAACCCCAGGGACGTAAATTCTTGGATCTCATACTTCATTATGGTTAAAAATGTTATTATCTCAGTTTTGTATCTTTTATCTAATGTGGTAGTTCTAACAGGTACTGTATTTCTGATGTGATGATGAGGTTTTGTTGTTACAGTGTAAGGAGAAATGGATTGAGGTGACGAAGACAAAGAGAGACACAGCTTCTATTTAAAAAGTGAAGAAAAGATGATTGATGAAGAAATTGGACAATGCAGAAACATGATAGCAATTTAAAAATCTTTTAATCTCAAAGTGCTTTGATATTCATAATTCTTAAGAAACATTCCAGGTGGTAAGGGGTTGTTTTTTTGGCGATCATTATTACTGTCAGGTAAAGGAAGACCACTAATGTGTGAACTAAACCATTCAAGATGTGCCAGGCATTTGAGTGCAACATGCTGACAGGTAATACCTAAGTTTTCTTCCACCAAAGTTCGTCTTTTATATCACAGGAATAGTAGAATTAGGACAACAGCAATCCAAAGTGATGCATTGTTTAATTACAACCTTCTTCATAATTTTGGTTGTTTTTCAGGCCAAATTAATGACCTGAATTAGTAAGATGTTAAACCAGTTTCAAATAATGAAACATGGGAGATTTTTTAATATAGAAAGACTATTTCTTCTTCCTAATGGGAGGAAGGAGCAGAGCTTATAACGAGTGAATAATGAATTAACGCCTGAGAAGGACTTCCCTCTAAGTCTTCTCCCAAGGTAGGTCAAATTGTGCTGTTTGTTTTCTTAGAAATAAAGCATTTGTTAAAAAGCATTCTATCACATACGTGTGTAATCCAAGGTTAGCACACTGAAAGGTATTTTCCCCTCCCTGTGTGCTTCTGTGGCACAAACACAAGGAGCTGATGCTAGAGGATGCACCTCTTCAATCTTTCATATCTACTTTTATCCAAATATAGTGCTTCAACATTTTTAACTTTTGTTGCCCATTAAAGAAAGGCAAATGGATCACATGAGGAACACCTGCAAAGACTAAGGGAGGCTGCAGGGTTTGGGTTGGACAAGACATGCTCTAAACAACAGTTGGTTTTTTTTTTGCTTTATTAAGTTCTCGCATCTCACCCCAGAGCAATTCTTAACATGTCAGCCTAAAACATAAAGTTCCTGAGGCTTAACCTGGAGAATCTTGAGTTAAAAAAATCAAGAGATGATTGATGGATTCTTCTGCTAGATCTTATGTTGCCATTTCCTTTTCGCTCTGTTCCTTTTGAGGTTCGCCTTCCTGTAGAGTACAGTTGTCCTTTTCACCCCCAGGCTTGGGCGCTCTGCAGAAATAGTGATTGTCTAATACCAGAAATGGTTTGCAGTGCTTACTTGCTGCTTTGCCCCATGCATAAGAAATAGAGTGCAGTCATAGGAGTTAAGATAGAGAAGCTGTAATGCTTAATAAGAGGAGGGAAGTTGATTTAATTTTGCCTACACTACATGATACAAACTGGAATGCTTTCATGAACAAAGAAAATATTTTTAGTCAAAAGCAGAAGAGCTGTATTGCATTGTTTTTATTACCTGTGAACGTCAGATTCTTCTTCCAGCAAGTCAGTGGCATCTTTCCCTTTTTTCCTTACAAATTCTTCGCTTAGCCCAACTTGCTGGAGGGTGTGTCTGTAGCGACGCTCTGCTCCTTGATGAGCATCACGCTATGAAATCGAAACTTAAACAGTAAGCATGTAGAACTGGGGCTTCCCTATTCACGTTGTCTTAAAGTTCATGGCTGACACTCCTAATGAGAACAAGAATACGGACAAGCCCCCATCCAACAATTTTGTCATACATACAGTACAGTACCAAAACTGAATACTAGGACAATGTCTCACATCTCTCAAAGCCAGAGCTTACCTTTTCCTGCTTCTGGTTTTTTTTTCCTTCCTTTTTCTCCTGCTTCTACAGTATTCCAGTCTTACCAGATTAGCATACATGGTTCTGAGTCCTAACTCTGACACTCGAGTATATGTGCAAAAAAAGGGTTGTGAGAAATTCTGGAAGCATGTTTGCTTGTAATTTGTAAGCACTAATGACAGTGGAGTTCAATAAATGGAGAGCACCTGTGAAATAGCTTCATATCAGCTTATCTTCATGAAACTGAAAACCAAGCATCTTGGATCCTATATCCTCACTGCCTCCAAATAAACCTTGCAAATTAATGTAGTCCTCTCTGAAGAGGGACTGGACAGTTCCTAAAGATTAAGGTGTTTTATATGGAAGGATAGAAATCTTGTCTCAACATGAGTGAATGCTGTTGATATTGGTGAATTCTTACCAACTTGGCAAACAGAAATGTTACCAATATTTATCATACAAATGTGTTCTCTGCCTCCATTAACCACTCATCTGAACAGAAAGTCTGACCCAGGAGGGTACTTTATATTGAGAAATCTTAAATCAGCGTATTATCACTATGTCTCTAACCAGCTATCATCCCTGCAAGGAGACAGAACTGATGGAGAAAACCCAGGGAGAAAGATACTATAAAGAGTGAAGATTGTATCTGCATCTCAAGTGCAATACAGATTTGCAGCTGGTACTGTGTGATGAATGAGTTGTGCTGAATGCAACCCCAGATAGCAGAGCTTGCAGGTAATATTAGTGGCATAGCTGTCACTAATGTTTTTCCAGTAGCACTAGAGGTACAAAGAAAAAGTACTCAACTGGAGAGGGTTTTGAGACAAAAAGTTTAAAAAATTTCTAGACTGTAGGCTGTGGTATTCAGGTGCTGAATAGGTATTCATATAATTTCTGATGTGATAAGGCCTTGATTTTGATCAGACCATATACATTGATTGCAATATATACTAGGGACTGGAAAGCTCTACAACCAAGAAATAAGTCTGAGAGTTTATCCAAGTGGTGGGAAGGAATTTAAATTATACTTGGGTGGCCCTTCCATTCTGAGTATTAGTCAAGAGACTATGCAACCATTTGTACCTTCTTATCCATGAATTAACTTGCGACTAGATTTCTTAATGCCCGTCTTAAATGAAAGACAATGTATCCTGTTGCCCAGAAACATCCGGGAGCTTTGACCAGTTACCTTGGTGACCTGTTCAAAGAGGTATGGTCTATTCTTGACTCGCAGATGCATTTCTTCCAGTTCCTTTCTGTATTCCTTTGTTCTCTCTCTCATACTTTGCCTGAAATGGAAAAGTTGCCTGTCTAATACGGGTTCCCTCTGACTGTAGCTGATCAGGAACAAGGAATTCTCAGTAACTATTTCATCCTTCAAATAGCTCTGGTAATTCTCTTGATTCTGAATGACGGGAAAAAAAGGCCTGTTGCTGAGAAGTTACGGACCCATTAGCAAAGCCTGACTACTAGGCTGTAAGCAGAGAACCACTGTTCACATTTTTAGAAAACTTTGTCTTATGTGTGCTTTACCAAATTCTACATTTCAGCTGGCTTGTTTGTACAAATTAGTTTCTACAAATGTTAATCTAAAAGAAACTTTCTGTATGGAAGGAGTAGTGTGGAACTGTCAGGAAATCCAAATGAATGTCAAATGGGTACAACAGCCAAAAATGTTACGCTACAAATGTTCTTAGACCCAATTCCTCCCAAATAATTGTCTGATTATCCCCAGTTAGTACAGCAAATGGTTATTTCTGTGCAGAATAGGGTACTGACCGGTTCTGTTTCAGCTTCTCCTTGTGTGTTTCCTCCAGGCTTTTATGCAGATCCAGGGCTTTTGCTCGGCTGTTCACTGACTTTCGGATAGCTTGACATTTCTTTTTCTGTTTCTCCAGGCAATAAAATCCTTCTTTGTCCCCTTCCTTTTTGTTATCTTGGGAGTGTCTATATAGAAGAACATTACTAATGAGCTCACTTAAGACCACCAGACTACATGCTAGCAGGGAAGTTCACTTTTGGTTTTCTCCTTAAAGGACTACAAAATTTCAGATATACATGTGTGCAGCTCCTAAATCAACTGGGAGGCAGGGCAAGAATTAGCAAAGAAAAAAGGCAGAGAAACATTTAGGAAAAGTATTGCCAACGTAGTTGATGTGATGAGAGAAAACACTGACTTCTTTTCCTCTGTTTTGGTCATTAGTTGGTGTATGGTCTTGTGGACAAACTTTTCGACTTACCTAATAGCAGATTCCCTTTTTCTAGTTGCATCTGTAATATGCACTGGAAGGGTGTTGGAAGAAAGAGAGGAAAGTCCACTCAGAGAATGACTTTTCTGCACCGAAACCTTGAAAAGTTGCTGAGAATCCTGAAAAAAATGGAACTTCATTCAGTGTATTTGTTCACAATACAGAATCTCCTCTGCTTTTTGTCTACCAAAGAGAACAGTTGGGGTATGTGGGCAATGCAGTCAATCTTCTCTTTTCCATCAGTAGGGATTTACATGGGTAGGGGCTGAGGGATGAGGTGAAGGAGACATGATTAGGAGTACGGAAGGGTGGCTGAGCCTTAGCTGTCATAGCTCATCTCTTTGTGTAGATTTTTGTTCTCTGATTTGTCCCAGAATTCTGCAGTACTCCCAAGACAAGGGCAGAGGTTACAGGACATTAACCACCCATAAATAAATGCTATAAAGTTAAGAAGTTGCTATCTTGATCAGAGAAAGCAGTACCACAGAAATATCCATTTATCTCACCTTTGTCTTTTCGTTAGCCTGCCTTTGCCTGCCACGGAGATTGGAGGTTCTTAGCTTGAATGGCTTATTAGGAGTTGCCTCTTTGATTTCTTGTCTCCTTACTGCTTCCCTCTGAAATGCCCAGTAAAGTCCTTCAAAATCCGGTATTGTTGGATTAATGCTTGGCTTGAAACTGAAACTTTTGTCCTGCAAGAAGCCAAGTCTTTCCTGCTTAGTTTTAGTGGCAGTTCGGGACTGAGGCTCCCTCCGACAGTTGCTAATATCTATAGGAGCGACAGAGCTCTCAAGCAAATCCTTCGCTCTCATTTGAATGCGAATTTCTCTGTAGAGTTCAGCTTCTAATGAATCAAAAGCAAAGCAATGAAAAAAATGTGAATGACATAAAAGGCTGTGAAATTGCCACTGTGCAACATTAAACTTTTCTTTATGATGGTGGCTACACGTATAGCCAGACATCCTGTGTTTTCTTTCCCCACATTCCAGCCTCTCTCTCCTCTGCCTCCCAGGAAAAAAAAAAAATTCAAAGGTACCAGAAAAAACATGATAGAGTCTCCTTCTTAGGCATTAATCTCTAGATATGTCTTTCTACTTTCACAGAGTAAGTTACTGAACAGGCCTTCTCCTCCTGTTCCTACTCTTAGGGGTACTAGATAACTTGTGCCCTTTGTCTTGCAGAAGTGATGTGTTAGTCAAGGTTCTACTTTTCATATGGGACTTTATGTTGACTGTGTGATCTAAATGGGCTGTTCAAATACACTTGTAACAGATGATTGCTTTTCTGTGTAATATCCAGAAGTCTTTGTCTATATTGGAAAAGATTTTAAGTAAGAAGCATTTGGTAGATGGATCATGTCTTGTGACTTCTGTGACAAACTTTCCATAGAAACAATGTGTTTCAGGGTATAGCATCAGAATCCGTGCCTGTGCAGCACTAAGTATTTGTGAAAATGGAGACAAACAGTTGGCTGTGGGTTGTTTTTTTCCTTTTAGGGGAAAAAAAAAAAAATCAATACTGCTGTTTGCAAAATAAGACTTTTTGTGAGTCTGTTTATAAGTTTGCACTGACTGAGGTATGACACGTTCATTCCTCCTCCCTTACTCATGTACCAGACAGAAACAGAACAATAGTTTATCCTTTGCTTTCTGTTACCTTTCTAATCTATTTAGTTTAGTACATTACAACAGAATATTTCTGGTGAAAACTGAACTGGTGTATACTCAAGAAGAAATCAGTGGGAAACAGTAAAAAAAAGAAAAGTGTGAGAAAAGCAATGAGAATTATCAAAGACTGGTTTAGTTCCTATATTCAATCATGAAATCTGTATTGCTTACTTCAAACTTAGAACTGGGGGGGCTTGAGCCATCTGAAAGAAAGTGAGCATCGGGAAAATTTCCTTGGCTGTCCCTCTGACTAGAATGGTCCTGGCACCTACCTCCCCTGTTTTAGCACTTAAGAAGGTGGAGAGCAAGTGGGAAGGTAACTGAAAACATCCGAGAATGGCAGGAGAGACTGGACTACTGCACTATCACTTAGAACCAAACTAATTGCCTGATTTGGGCTTAGGAAGTATTTTTCTCCTAGGGGTTCTGTGCAGCACAGATCACCTGGGTGGGTGTAAAATTGTCAGTTCTAAGATACTGCACAGACCTTCGACACTTCTGCCACTACATCTGTCTTCACATTTGTGCCACAAATCATCTAAGTACCTTTAGCGTAACCAAGGGTATGGAATCTGGTGCGGGGAAGGATTCCCAAACTGTCATGATTTGCCGCAAAAGGGGTATGGAAATCTGAAGAGCTCAATGTACCCATGTGTGCTGGGGAGTGGTACAGAACTGCTGCTGCTGACACTGATACCAGACTACTTAATTTAGGACACTGTACTGTAAGGATATCTAGATGAAATGTAATGACCAGAGATACACAGGAGAATAGACAACACCAGAGGACGTAATGATATTTGGCTTTATACTCCAAGTAGTGCCCTATGGGCCATGATCCTACCTCCCAGCGTGGAGACAGTGAGGGACAGGCAGAGAGTTGTTACGGGAAGAGCCCTGGCACTTTACCTTTGACTTTATCTCCAAGAAGTGGCTCATAAGTAGATTTAGGCACTTTTTTACTGGCTTGCTTCTCTTTGGAACTCTCTTTTGGGGTTGCTGCTGTCAGGAACTTCTGTCTGATAGCTTCTTTTTTTTTTTCCTCCTTCTCCAGGAAACTGAAGGGCCGCTGGGTTGAAAGTAGCAGCTCCTTTCTTTTCTGTGTTGCTATTTGCCTGCGAATCTCATTCTGCTCCATTATTTCCTGATAAAGGGGCAGAAACACATGGGCAGGTACAGGCTGTGCCCGGAATTGTTTCTGACATTCAGCTTCATCCTGGCTTTGCTTTTTGTTTCTCTGTTTGTCTAGTTCAAGAAACATGTATGACTTCATCAGCTGGGACTTTTTGCGAGCTTCCCGCAGTGTCATTTCGAAAGGCTGAGGGATGGTGATGGAAGGAATCCAGGGAGATGAAGCACTTTTTGGCCTCAAGCGGGATTTAGGAAATAAGTGAGGCTTTTGTTGATCCCAGGTACTGTCCGAGGTGAGGTCGATCAAAGAACTGGACTGCCTTTTGTTACCAGATGTATGACTAAGACAAAGACATTATGAAGGGGAAATAAGTGAAGTCATTAAAAAATAGAGTTAAAAGAAGGGGGATACGGTTGGTTAAGAGGAGGACACTGTAGGCTGAGCTGGTCATTAAAAGACAGGCCTAGGGCTTATCATTCTCAGGCTCTATATTTTGCTTTGCTACCAAAGTTTGTGAGCTTTTTTTCCATGTATAAAATGGTGCTTTGTAAGGCAATTTGCTATGCTGCTAGTACTTTCTTGCCAAAAAGGCCACTAACCAGAAAGTTCCAACTTTAGGGATATCTGGCTGATAGCTACTCAATGTAAAAGACAAACTCAGGAGGGGCAATAAATTAGACACACAGATGCACAAATCCTAACAAATAGTACCAAACACCAGCATTCCTAAGACACTGATGGAAGGGCCATTGCAAGGAACTGCTTTAGTGCAACTCTTAAGAGGTTCAGCTGGAAGCTTTGTAGCTGATAAGGAGACCATATAATTGATAATAAGAAAAAAAACGAGACTACCATGGGTCTCATTGAAGTAGCAAACTTCTCAGGATGTTTGAGGGCGATTGTGAAACTGAGTAAAACTTAAGATATTTAGGGAAGGAATAAATGCAGGTAAAAGGAAGGATCAAGGTAGAGAAGGGTGGATCAAGAACAGGAAAATGGGAAAAAGGGGGCAAACAGAAGGTGCCGATCATGTGTAAACAGGCTTCTGGTCAATACACTTGCTGGTGATTGCTTAATATTAGTGATTGCTGCAGTCTGTTCTGCTCCATAAACTATTTCCTTTGTAAGAGTGTGTGTGTGATCTGCTAGTGAACTTCAAGCTGGACTAACCACAGAGAAAGACAAGAGGTCTGAAAGCTAGGTGTTGAAAAGACCACAGCTCTGAAGACTGGGCGCTGGATAGAAATGTATGTGATCTGCTAGCAAATTTTAAGCGTGATTAGCTGATGAGAAGAAATGGGATTTGTGCTGTTCATGTTTTATGTAAACGCATGGGCACCCATTGGCCCCATCCTCCCATCTGGGAATGCGTTTGTGGCCAGTGATTTGGTATTATACACATGCGTCTTGGGACTCATGCTCTGCCTTGTCACTGGTCAGAAGCAGGAGGAATCCCGCATGCCATTCTGCCATCCCTACCAGGTACCATCCTACCTGAGAGCCTCCCACAGCTTGTCACGCAGGACTGCAGCCTCCCGCCTGAAACCCTCGAGCTCCTCGTCTTCTACGGAATGCCCGAGGTCACCCCTTAACTTTGCTTCGTACAATAAGCCCGGTTCTAACGGAGACTTCCCGAAAAAGCCGCTCTCAGCTCCTTGCCCGGTGGCGGGAGACACGGGAGCTGGTCCGTTATGGCCTGAGGGAATGCCGTATCACCTGGAAGAAAAAAAAA
>NW_010543912.1:3596-21770 GCF_000687285.1 Phaethon lepturus | reverse complement strand
CCGGAGCGGCCGAGCCGGCGGCGCTGGTTTGACATCGAGCCTCCTGGTTGCATTCCCCGAACTGCCAGGGAAGTGTGCGTGCAACCCTGTGCCTCTTACCCCTGGGGGACGCAAAAGTAGCTGTTCTGAAATGCGAAGTGACTGAGGGTAATATTTGATTAGCGTTTTGCAAAATGCCTGCTGTTTCAGTGTTTGAAATTAAACATGGAAAGTATGGAAAGCAGATGGAGAACAGGATCTCAGTTACAATTGTGTTAATTGTTTTTTCCCCGGAGCAATAGAGCCTTTCTGATCTATGCTGCCTTCCTGTTTTTAACAATATTTTACAAGTATTTATACTTGTTACTTTACAGTAAATTTCTGTCAGCTTATCTTCATTAAAAATACTGCATTTTTTCTTTACACGGAGGTAGCTAAATTGTGTGTCTTATACCAAGTGAAGGGGAAAAAAAAAAAACCCTCTTTTAGCAAAAGACGAGATATCTATGGTATGAAGTGAGGTAAGTTAGAGAACCATGAATCAGAGACATGTTGTGCAGTGATGAGGCTCCGTCTGCCCTTCTCTGCCTGTCTCAGCCATTCCTCTGACCTCCCCTAAGCCTATCTAGGCAACCACTCCAAACATGCACCCACAGTGTAGTGCTTAGAGGCAGGGTTTGTTAGCTGGCTTGAGGCAGCAACCTGCTTAACAGGGCTGCTCTCTTTCAAAATCTGACCTGGTATACCAGAATAGGGCTGCGTGTGCAAGGCTCAAGTACAGCCAGAGAGATTATACACTGTAGACTTAACTAAGATCAACTGTAGGCAAGAATGGTGGGCCGAGCTCAGCAAGAGTACTTCTGGATAAAACAAAATTGTTTCAGAATTTTAGTGTAACTTGTGCATGTTCATTATACTGTGATAAATAGAAAGAAAGAAAAAAAATATTTGGCTCAGAATTTGCTACTCAGTCTTTGCTAATTCCTGATTTTAAGGTGCAAAAAGCAAGGAAAACAGGAACAACACTAGGAAAGGAATTTATAGCTGAGCTCAAACTTCATTAAATTCATCCACACCCAAAAAAGATTTTGAGTATGGTTATATAATTAGTAGTAAAGCTGCCTCTTCATCGCACTGTTTTATTTCACCGCTTGTGTATATACAATGTTGGTTTAAAAAGGGCAATAAATTATGTTTCTGAAGAAATGTTTTTTCTTAGCTTCAAAACATTATTAAAATATTGTCAGTAACTTGTAGATGAATATTTAGGGAGGAAAAAATAGTTGTTGGTAGAAATATATTATCATTACAAGTATGTTTACTGCTGATCAGTTGCTGCTTGTTCTAAGGCTTGCATTTTTGTTCCTTTATCCCTCTCTCCAGGATTTGGAATGCTTTGACTGATAATTATGGTAATGTAATGCCTGTTGACTGGAAATCTTCCCACACCAGAGCTTTGCACTTGCCAACACTAAATCTTTCAGAAAAAGGGGTAAGTTCTGATCAGCAGAAATACCCTCTTTGGATCTCTTATACTCAGCAGGGTAATAAAACAATTTGCATTTGTATAAAAGAGTGTTGTTATTAAATGGCTTAAAATATTTCTAGTGCTTGGTATTATACATGAGAGGTTTTTAAAAATCAAAAAATCAACCAACCATTGATGTATGTTTGCATCTCCTTGGGTTGGAATAATTCAGGCTTAGTTTTAGGTGGCTGTTCATTAGAGCCAGAGCATGACAGAAGAAAAATGCAAAATGAGAAAGCATTTTACATAAAATCTTCCTACTGTCTGTTTCATGTTGAACACTATTCTGAGTAAGGGAGGAAGAGAGGCAGCAGCATTCTGATTTAGTAAATCCAGTGTGGACTTTTTTTACATTCATCACATTCTGCAGTCAGGTGGAGACTAAGGTGGCTTTTTTTACAGGAAAGGTGACCGACCCAAGAGACACAAAAGTGCTAGAGTTTGTTTTAGTTTGTTTTTCTTATTTAACAAGTAGAATAGTTGTCTGGGGAGGAAGCAGGGAACGAAGAGCTTCAGAGAGGTTTATAAAAAGGGTTGTCCTCTGACCTTCTTAAAAGTGGATTAAAAAGCTTCAGGAAGAAAAGCTAGGAAGAATTCCCATCTCCCCGGTCTTCTGAGGAAATGAGTGGCTTATCTTTTAAACATAGTGAAATTGAGTTATGTTGTAAAAATACCTATGTGTGTAGCCTGCGAATAGGGTAATGCTTTGACTTCTGCCATCCATTATATAATCCACAGCTTTTTTTTTACTGTAACAGGAACAAAGATTGTTCTGCTGAGGAGGATACTTTGGGGTTCAGCAAGGGAAGATGGCAATTTGGAGCTTGCTTTCTCAGTTTGCATCTGATGATTATCCCTTGAATTTGACTTGTGTTTGTGCTCATTTTCATTAGAGTCTTTGTTCTGATCTTCTAAGTGGTTTTAGAGTAATTAAATCCTTACATTTAAAGTAAAAAGACTTACAACCTCCCATGCTGTGACCTTGTTGTGTGACTGAAAAATGGACTGGAAGACTGATAGATTTCTTGATAAGGAACTACGTATAATATACAAAAAAAATGTTTCATATAGTTTTTGTAAGCTCTTTGCAAGGAGCTATGTAGGAATTACATTAAAAATGTAAAGTGGTGTTGCTGGATTAGAAAGAATCTTAGGTATGCTGCCAGTAGAGGGAAAATCAGTTTATGGATTAAACATATCTCAAGTTTTTTCAGCTTTCCCTCCACCTGGCATGCCTTTTGATGTGTAAAGCCCATCTGTTTGGGAGCGTTTGACATACTTTTTTCCTACTTCTCTGTGTTTCAGCAGTATTTCTGGATATGTGGCAACACATATGGACCAGCTAGCAGCTTGTTTTAACTTTCTTACAATGACTACGAACAGCTAAGCAACACTTCCTTGATGTGTTTGAAACTAATAATATGCTGTTGGACTTGTGCTTAAAGTATTTCTCTTCCTGTTTTAATAAGAAAAAAAAAAAGATGAATGAGGCTGATTGATCTAATCTTTGTTGCTTCACATCACAGATCTGTGAACACATTTGTATAGCTCTGATGGTGAAAGAAGTAGTTGGGTGGAAGTGTTATACAGTGGTACAAGGAACAAGACTGCGCAGTTGCTTGTTTATTATAATTTTGTTAGATTGCTTTTAAACAGATCATTCCCTGGTAGGAGTGTGAGGACAAACAGGCATGGAGAGTGGCTGGTGGAAGGCCAGGTGGTCCTTTTGGCATCAGCTGTAGTTTGGGCTGGTTTAGGTGGTTTAGTAGGCTAAGTTATCAGAATATATTCTGATAGTCTCTCAAAATGTTGTTTCTGGAGATGTCAGGAGGGGAAGCTGACCTCAGATAAACTGTTATCCTTGCTTAACTATCCCACAGTTGTCATAATCCTATATACATGGAAAAACATTTGAGGACTCCAGATGTTAAAGAATGTCAAAACTGGGATGTATCTGTGCAGTAGATGAACAAATATTCTTAGTGGAGCCCTGTCACTGCATGTTTCTTGGAATTCAGATTCTAGAAAAAAGTGGACGTTTGACTTCATTGTGATGGCTGAAAATATACAAATAGTATGTTTTCCCCAATAGATTAGCTATCTGTGGATATCAGTACTGTCTTCAAAATGAATCTGAAAACTATTAAGTGAAACGAATCTTAAATGAATCTTAAAACTATTCTGAAGAAAACAGGAACATTGGAGGAATTGCAACAAAAATTGAAAACTGATATGGTGAGACCAAGGACTTTACAGCTGGTCATAATGCTTGTAAATTAGCCCAAAGATCAGTTAAACCGATAGACTCAAAATGTCAAAAGTTAGGGGTTGCAGCTTTTGGGGGCTGGGGGGCTTTTCTGGGTTGGTTTGGCTGGAATCCCGTAATAGACGAAGTGCAGAAAAAGCAAACAACTTTGCAAATAAACTAGAATATATCACTGTGTGAGAGTAAAATATACCTGACTGATGAAGGAGGAGACTTAAATCTTTTACTTTATGTACATCTTTGGTTTTGAAGGATGAGTGTAATTTGATGATCTATGTGTGGGAACAGTGTTACTTGTGTTTCTTTTTGAAAAGACCCTGAGATATTCAACAATATATTTTTAAAACAAACGGGGATATAACAATATTCTGTTTTTTTAAAACAACTTTTTTTCATGTCTTTCATTATGTGAAAAAGTAGAACTATAAAAACATGTAAAATAACAGGTTTGTGTAATGTTAGAGATTATAGATAGCTTTTTACCCCACACTGACAAATGTCTATCTTCATTTAAGATCTAAATATCTACATTGGATTGACTGCTTTCCATGCAAGTGTCTGCATGTTATTGTGTATATGATCTTTATATGTTGAGGGTATTTAAAGAGTTGAAAGATTGACAGCTATTTTAATTTTCTCCAGTTGCAGTTTTGATTTTGGTTGTTAAGGTACTTTAGTTTCCCGATATTTGACAGCAAGAATAATTGATTCCATTATTACGGGCAAAGAATCTGTTTCATTCCCCTTTTGGTTTTTATATATGTAAATGTATTTTGTGTGTGTGTGTGTATGTGTGTGTATATATATATAAAAAAATTTTCATGCTTTCTAGGTAAACGATAACTTGAACCTTGACCTGTCAGATGACGAAGAGCTAAGAGAACAGTTGGATATGCATTCTATCATTGTTTCCTGCATCAATGATGAACCACTCTTCACAGCAGAGCAGGTAAAGTATTCATCAAGGATAGTGTTGTTGATATTGTATTTTCTTTTAATCTGTAATTATTTTTTGTTCTTATTCCTTGCTGTACCAAAGCTAAGCTTCTTGATTGTTCTTTATTTAGGGTCCTAATAATGTGTGAGATGTTACTAAGTCATTCAGATTTGAAAAGTATTTCAGATGCTTCAGGTGAGGTTGATAGTCCAGGGTCTTTGAAATCTTTATACATTTCTTCCCACAAATTAGTCAGAAATACTACTAAATGAAACACATGTGTTAAGAAGAAAAATATTTTCAGAATGTTTGTGGTATTGTGGAGTTCATAGTTTTCCAGCATGACTGTATGGCCATTCATATCTTCACATGGCTTTGTGGTTAGTGAGAATTGTTTGAAGTTTTTGCCTAATATGAGAGCAGATCAACAGTTCTGCTACTCAGCTTTCAAATTGCTTGGTGTCTAAAGGCTTCTGTTTGGAATCCATGGATTTACTTAAATTCTCTTGAAAATTGCCCTTCTCAGGAAGGTTAACGACTGGCCATTAAGATCCTGCTTTAGTGAGGAAACGCAACAGTGTATTTCCTTGTTATTTAAATAGTTCCTGTGTGAACTGTGGTGAACGTGGTTGTTAAGAGTACTGGAGGCAGGATAACTTCAACTGCTGCTGCTCTTTTTTACAGTGGGGCAGATCTCAGCAATGCCTACAGCCTTCAAACCTGTGAAAGTTGATCTTTTTATTTGTTCCGCTGGTCAGTTAATAATTTAGCCTGTAGAAATATGGTCATTTCTATACCGCAAAGTAAGCTCTTATGCACAGGATTTCTGTTCTCATACTTTCCGTCTGGCTTAGGTCTTATGCCGAGGAATATGAATCAGTTTCAGGTTATGATGGATCAGTTCATAAAACTTCTCATAAGCACAACAGTTTTTCAGGTTATTCAGAACTTTTTTTGTTGTTGTTATTTTGCTTAGAGAGGTGTAGTGAAATGGGAGGGGGCGCAGTATTGATTTTTGTTGGGTTTTTTTGTTTTCCTTTAACTAAATACTCAGAAAAGATATTCCAGCTCATTCTTTAGTTCAGTTCTCTAGGCAGAACCCTGTGTACCTTCATATAGAAATAACTCTGTAGTTTCAATACATTACTTGTTACATGTTACCAATTTACCTTGAAGAGGTAGGCTTTTTCCCAGAGAGCCAGGATGGGGAGGAAATGTCAATATTATTTTGTTGATTCTTCTCAATCCAGCCGTCGTATTAGTTTCACCCAGCAGCATCTTTGCTAATTGAAAGCTAAAAAAGCAAGCCTTAAGCTCTTAACAGCTTTGCTTCAAATCGCAGGCTGTTTCTCTTTGTCCAGAGAGGGTTTTCATAAGGGTTTTCATTTTTTGAAGGTAATTGAAGAAATAGAGGAAATGATGCAGGAATCGCCTGATCCCGAAGATGATGAAACACCTACCCAATCAGATCGGCTCTCCATACTTTCCCAGGAAATTCAGACACTCAAGAGATCCAGTACGAACAACAGCTATGAAGAGAGTAAGTGATATATTTATTCAGTATTTTGCTTCTATGCTTATTGAAAATAGTTTAAAGGGTAAGTTTGCCATGTGTTTGATTTATAGCAAGTCCTTCTTATGAAATACCTGCATTCAAAAATATTTTCAAAATTCCCTGAAAGGATAAACTAGGATTTGGAACATAAATAGAAGACTTTGTCAACTTACAAAGTTTATTCTAAATTTTGAATCTTCTTCAACTCAAGTGAAACCATCTGTTCTTCCCTATATAAAAGGAAAGGAGAAATTACATGTATAGTTTAATTGTAGTAGGTTGAATGGAATGTAAAAGAAATGTGTGATTAATTTCATGATGGAGATTTTTCATCTGCATATTTGTCAAAATCAATTCTAGAAGATGATAGGAACACAAAGAGTATTTATTAGATGATCCTTCTACTTTGGTCACTCTTGCAAAGCTTGGTGCTTTCTTTCCTGTAGTCTGAGCCAGCAATATAAATTCTGTAAAAGATTCAGAAAACTGGCTGAGCTTTTGTGACATGACTTACAGTTTCTGCTACACTTCGGATTTATGGAGGAGACTCCATTTTCATGGTTGGATTCTTGGCTGTCTCAACATATAAATTCCAGGAATGTGAAAGCAAAGTGTATCCTGCTCAGCAGGGCTTCCTGCTTTTCTGACAGTTCCATATGTCCTTAGGTTTGGAGCTAATCAATCCTGCTTGGTATTTCATATCATATTTATTTTGCTTTGCCTCAGGAGTTCATCTTTTCTGTTGCATCTTTATGATTTAAAGGTCAGCCTTGACCAAACAATGCATTGAGTTACTTTGGCAGATAATTTAACTTTGCTTCACCAGTTTCTCAGAATCTGCTGTCATGTCCTTCAGGTCACTTTTATGAAAAACTCTTGCTACCTTTTTTGTGTGCGAAACTGCTTCAGAATTAGTCTGCATCTCTGAAATTGTTGCAGGGTTTTCCTAGAAACTGTCTGGCTTTTATAAGACAAGTCAGAGGTGTTAATGTTTAGGATTGAGAACGGGAAAACAAAGCTTGTATTTACTTTTTTCTTGGATAGGAAAAGACAATATATTAAGACAGTCCAAAAATAAAACCAGTTACAGCTTTGGCAACACAGGCAAGTCCTTTATTAGCCTACATGACTAAGATTTAATCAAAGTAGTCTTCTGCGTTTGAATTAGTCTGTCTTCACTCACCTGCTGAGTAGTTCCTGTGAAGCCCTTTTGTAGGCTTTGATCACAACAACTGATCTATCATAAACAAGTTAGGATAGCAGTTGGGTAATCTGCATCTGTATTTTTGGAACGATTGTTGCTTAGGTGGTGAAGCTGGTTCTCGGACTCACTGGTTCTCTCTCTAGTCTTCTTTCACAAAAACAACACAGTGGTGCAACCTATGCTTTTTAGATTGTCCTTTGTACTGAATGCATGTGGAACTTATACTAGTTTTTACCACAGAGTATACTCAGTTTCACAGACTGTAAAGCCTATTCTTGTACCCACAGAGCACCAGATAATCTTGTCGCTGAATTTACCTTTCTTCCCCCTGCTTATGTTTGAGTTGATGTTGCTATTTGCTGTTGCTGACAACCAGAGCTGACTTTGCAAGAAGTTATTGTTGCGCTAAGACCTAATGTGGTATGTACCACATACCACATGTCCCATACACAAGATGTGTATGTTACAAGTAGAGGCCATAACCTGCATGCTGCATACTTAGGATAGTTTAAACAACAGTATAGGCGATGGATGGTTCAACCTACTTGGAATTTAGATCCTTAAGCATATGGTACTGTTACAGTGTTTGAACACAGTCTAAGGCCTCAGCTACTCTGAAAAACTGTGGCTCCTTTACGGACCATTGTCTTAACAGGTTTCATTGCTTTTTCTTTAGTAAATAAGTCACAAGGAGATTTCTCCAATCCATTTTCCCTGCTGTAAATTAAGAGGGAAAATCATGTTTCAACTTTGATGCTTCTAAGTACTATACTTTTTTGTAGTTTGTGGCCTTATCTGTGTTTTCCAACACTTGTCCATAGGTACTTTCATTTATAACAGTTTTTCTTAGACATAACATATACTAGACTAATTCAATGCAACCAAATAATTACAAATATCTATGCAGTGTCCTTAATTAGACAATTATACTCTTCAGTTTAACCAGAACTAGCTGTTTCTCAAATGCCGATGAAAATTATGTTCTTTGACATAGCAGCTGCTGGGACTTAACTAGCTTCCTAGATGTGTCAGACTTAAATGGGAGTGGAAAGCAGTCCTGAAAGAACGTGCGCACTTGTAACCCAAGCGACCTCAGAACATTCTTCTTGGTCATAATTTCACTGTATGTAACACATGACCCAACAGTACCTTTAAAATGCAAACCTGAAGGGTTTTTTGTTTCCAAACTAGCATTTCACAGGCTTCTGGTTTAGCATTGACGAATTCAGTCTCATGCTTTCTTAAAACTATTAATGCTTATTTTTGCTTGAAATGAGACTGTCAGCTAGTTTTGATCTATGTCCTTGTTTCGGTCAAAACAAGGCCACGCTTTTGATTACAATCCCCAGACAAAGAAACTTCGGAGCATTTTGTTGTTTTTTTCTAAAATGCATTGAAAAATCTTATCGTAAAAGTTTGGTGCAAGCTTTTATTAATATGCGTGCATACATACCTTAGCAATATTCCCAAGAAAATTCACTCGCTCATAGAGTATAATTACTGGATTACTGTAATTATCTTGGAATTAACTTGTAAAAATCCAAGCATTCCAGAAATGCCAAAGTGTTGATTGTTGTGTCAGAAAATATGGAGACCTTTTAATTTGAACAGTGAGTTTAGATGGAAAGCAATAGTTATACAGAGGTGTCAGAAGTTTAGCACTTACTTCAGCTTCCTTAACTACAACATGCTCTTCATATTTGCAGATTATCTCAGATTTCTCAGAAATAAGAAGAAAGTTTAATAGTCTTCTTGTTGCTAATCTAGTTGCTTCTGTGATGTATTTATTCCATTAGGAATATTGTTTTGCTCTATGTAGGTTTAGAATTGAATTTTTTTTTAAAGTTCAGAGTACTTTTTTCTTGTAATTCCTACAAATATTCGCATGTTTAAAATCTTAACAGATTGCTTTTTATATGAACTATTTATAGGAGTAAAACGATTGTCTGTTGCTGAGTTAAATGAACTGCTAGAAGAAATTGAGACTGCTATTAAGGATTATTCTGAGGAACTGGTACAGCAGTTGGCTCTACGAGATGAGTTGGAGTTTGAGAAGGAAGTGAAAAACAGCTTCATTTCTGTCCTCATCGAAGTACAAAACAAACAGAGAGAACACAAAGAAACGGCAAAGAAGAAAAAGAAGCAGAAAAATGGTAGTCCTCAGAATGGCAAACAGGAAAAAGGTCATATGCCTGGAACAGTAAGAAAATTTTTGTAACTATTTATAGATTGAAAAAATACTTTTTCCATGTGGGAAGTAGTAGTCCTAGATTACATCAAGATACCTGGTACACCTGCTTCCATGCCTTCATTTGCAGACAAGGCTTAGGCATGTCCTATTGAGAATTTTTTTTTTTCCCCCGCAAGATCACAAAACTACTGTCTTTGGATGTACTGCTGTGTGTTCTGTTGTCAGTAGGCAAGCTCATTTATCTGTTTGGTTTCAGTGTGTGAATTTTAGTATGTGTGTACCACTGTTAGTCTTACAGGAAATTCAGTATTATTTTTGGTGTAGTTGTACAAATATTTATTGATCATGTTGGGTTTTAGGTAGGAAAAAAGTAGAAGTCTTATCCTCAGTCTCTTGAAACCTGTGGCAGAATTAGTATGGCCAACAAAAGACAGGGGTGAGGCCAAAATGAAGTGCAGGTATACAGGGAGGAGGTAATTTTCTTTATTTTTTACAGAACGTAGCAACAAAAGGAAAAATATATTTCAAACAGTTTGAATAATAGGAGGCAGAGAATGAAAGAAATTAGGTTATTATCTTGTCAATGTGATTTTTATTTTTTTTTTCTTTCCTAACTGTCTAGTGTAATTTTAAATTACTGAAGTGGGATATTAATGTTACAATTTCTAAACATCTCTTATAGCATGCAGAAAATGTGGTTAATGTATTGGAGATCTTGGCTAAGTCCCAGAAAGAATGCTTCAGTTTGACATCAGAAAGTTTTTGGGTTTGTTTTTCAAACATGAGAAATAAACATTTGTAATGAAACACTAATTCTTCAAAATTTATTTCTAAACTTATAAGAATAAGATGCCTGTGACATAATTCAGTGGAGTTCTGATCTTGTCCATGTGATGAAAGTCATCTTTTGGGTACATAGCTAGGTTTTAATGGAACTCTAAGAAAGTATGTGTCTGGAAATCAATACAAAATTGTCATCCCTTTGCAAGAGCACGGTGAAAAGTTCAAATGTACTCCTTTTTGATTCTCAGTCATGGAAAAACAAAAAGTGGTATTCTAACTAGAAAGAAAAATTATTATTTGGTTTTGCAACTTGAGTCAAGTGATTCAAAAGCTGTTCTGGTGAGTTTCAAGTTTAGAGACTTGAATGATGCTTTCAGGTATAACTGTACATGGTCTCAATGTAAGACACTTCCATACTTGGTTGCTGCAAGATACAGATGTGTCAGATTGCTTGCTTAGATTCTGAGAGGGATTGAACAAACTAGCTCCCAAATAAGACTGTAGGCTGTATGTGTGTGTTTCCTTTGAAAATTCCCTTCACTATCACCAAGTACAGTTTTGAGAGCCTTCTCCTGAAAGAGGTGCAAACTTCCTTCCTTCAACACTCTTTTCTTGTTTTTTTAAGGAAGTGCTGAGAGTGTGTATACAGATAGTATGTTCAAGTAACTTTGTGAAGAGCGAGTTTCTGTTAATAACTAATGTATAAATTAATAATTTTATTAACTAAAACTATAATGAAGTCTCATTTAAATACGAAGCTTGGAACGAAGGTTAAACTTTCATGCTCTTAAGAAAATCAATTCTCCTGTACATGCTATAGTTTAATAAACAGAGGTGGTAATTCTTTGTCCATGATACAGGCTTTGAGTAAATCACTTTCTTAGACTCCTAAAACCTTTACCTCATATGGGCAAACTGGGGACTAATTAAAGTCAGTAATTAAGTCAGAGCTTGAAGATACCAGTTCATTTGAGTAGGATATCTTAAAAGAGTTAAGATGGCTTTGGCAACATCTGTGTCTGTTTACTGACATTGTGCTTTAGAAAGCGAATGAATACTGTATTCCAGCACATTTTATTCTCCCATAAATAAATAAATATATCCAGCTAAGCATGCTGAGGTCTGCACATCTTACAGCCCTGTGTCAGCAGCTTGACAGTTTCTTCTTTCCATGTTCTTGTCAGTAGCTGATTTTTATACCTTATGCTAAACATCAAACTGGTTTGATTTTTTTTTTACTTCTTGTCTCCAGCAAGCAAAAAGGATTACAAAGTTCAAGGAAAAAAAAGTTCAAGGAAAAAAACCTGTGGTTGGATTATATATTTTTCTTTATTTGGATTCCATGATCCTATGTAATGGAGTTTGAAATTAATATGGGTGTGTTATTAACTAATTGCATGTATTTTATCATATTACAAAAAATGGGGAATACAGTTGATAGCTATTTGTTGCTTCAGTTGTGGAAAAGGAAGCATGAAAGGATAAAATGATTTGAAGTGGTAGAGCTGAAAATTGCTATCTCTGAACAGTGTTTCTAGTAGGTGCTTAAAATATGAAAAATTGGTATGAGCAGTGTCTCAAAAAGTATATTGCTCAAACACAAATTTTAAAGCAGATTGTACTGTGAACTAAACTTTCAAAAATACTACTTTTTACATTTCAAAATTAAACGGCCTTAAAGGGCATGTCTCAATTATTGGGTCTGCAGTGTGAAGATTTTGTTTGATTAAATTTTAATGTAGCTCTACTGCTAAACTGCTATTATAAGGTTTGCTTTTTCATTATAAAAATGAAGTAGGTGAATGAAAAAATAGAAATGTGCTGAAATACATCTTAGAGCTTGTCTTTGTCATTTGTCTTTTATAGTCTTGATAAATGGTGATTAATAGTCTTCTGAACTTTTCTCTGTCCCTTTTTTCTTTCTGCTATGTTTTCACTACTTTTAGCGCTTCAGCATGGAAGGGATCTCAAATGTCATACAGAATGGCTTCCGCCACACGTTTGGAAACTCTGGTGGAGAGAAACAGGTGCTGGGCTATCTTCTGTCATTTCCTCATTCTTGCCTGCACTTTTGGTAGGAGCTGAGATCTTGAAAATGGACAGTAGTTGAAGAGACATGCTGAGACAGGAAAAATCAGGACAAAATTGTACTCTTCCCCTGCCTCTGGACTCTGATCAGCCTAAATTCTCTTTCTCTCCCCAACAGCTTGAGACAGTCAGGACTTGATATCTTGATGCACTGAAATAAAAACCTTTACTTATTTCTTACCCCGCACTAAAAGTCTGTTTTGGCA
Organism: Phaethon lepturus; assembly: GCF_000687285.1. Classification (NCBI taxonomy): domain Eukaryota; kingdom Metazoa; phylum Chordata; class Aves; order Phaethontiformes; family Phaethontidae; genus Phaethon; species Phaethon lepturus. The sequence goes on along the minus strand of NW_010543912.1, from coordinate 9,033 downwards.
TAATGCATGCTTCAGACACATTGCATGTCTGTAAAAATCTAAGAGCCAATCGAAGACTATGTATCAGGTTAGACATAACACTTCAGCCTTCAGCATTAAGGATTTGGGTAATATCTCCGACTGAAAAAAGGTTTTTGTTTTCTTTTTTCTTCAAATGTTCAAAGCTGATATATCTAAAACCAGAGTAGCATCTAGAAAATGCATGGACTCTACTGTATGGTTTTTTGCCTTTGAAAACTGCATGATGCTAAAAGCAGCCAAATGTGTGCAATGCAGACTACTGATAGAAACTACATAAGCCATAGGCAAGGTTGTGTCTTTTCACTGACTATTTAAATGTTGAAGTATACAGCACAGAGACCCAGCTTCAGTGGGTATCACTGTAGATGTTACATACACCTTCAGTAGCAAGATTCTTATGCTTTATTTCAAAGTAGTACTTAATGGTTTGTTTCAGAACTGTAGTATGTATTTTATTAAATGCATTCTGTATTTTGGTAAAGTGTTAATGCATATGCTATTGTTTAGGCTTTTGGCACATATTACAAAATACTGGTATTTCACCTTATTGAATGCATACCCACCCATTATAGTTAATGCAGTTGTGTCAGAGGAGTGTGTTAGATTTCCACCCGCTCCCTGCACCCTGGTGAGAAGTCCATTGAGGCAATAAACTGCCTGGTACTTTAAAAGTCATAACTGATTAGGCTTTTGTCTGGAAGATGACTGGAGTATCTTGCAGAGGAGTTTGGGAGGTAAAACAACTCCTTTCAAGTCATTCCTGAATCATGAGATTTGAAATCATGGACTTGCCTTCTTTCTCAAGCAAGGTATATGTATTATGTATTATATGTATTACTTATTACATAGTATGTGTATATACTATGTTCATGAATACATAGATTCAGCTATTTGTCTGCACCTTTGGGGATCTTGAACACATACACAGAGCCTACCTAACAGAGTTTTTATCACTCTACATTATCTCAATACTGGTAAAAGTAATAGCTGTGCTCGTTTTTTTTCTTTGCTATCTTTACAATTTAATAAATTGCAGATGTTTAGTTCTTTATCTGTATCCTTAGCTATTTTAAATATCACGTATTTTCATAAAGTGAACATATTTAGCTATGCCAGCCTCTCCTACTTTTGGTTAAAAGGCTTCTTTTCTATGTATGTCTCTATTCAAATAACACCTTTTCTTCTTTGACTGCCTCCTAACTTTTTAGACATAAGTAGCATAATCATGTGTTAACACTGATTGGATAACTTTTCCAGTCATTTTTTCAGTTAGTTTACTAATGTTATTCTTCATATTGATCATACTATTCCCTGATTTACCTTATACTATATCCTTGTTAGCAAGGTTATGGGTTTTTTTGTCCCCTTCCTGTATCCTAAAGCCAGTCATGGAAATAACAAGACCTTAAAATGAAAAATGGTGAGAAAGGTAGGAAAGATACCAGCTTTTTTATGATTTAGTCCTGGAAATCCCTTTTTCTATGGCATTTGGGGGTTTTTTTCACATTACCATACTCTGGCCTTGCTTTTAAAATACTGTGTCCTTATTGCAGCAAGTTGCAAAGGAAAAAAGTATCAGATGCTCAGTTGCTTAGTGCTGCTCTCAGAATATTCATTTGAGCATTTTTTCAGGGTGTATTGTCATTATAAACTCACATTCAGGTGTTTTCTGCTAGCAGAGAAGAGTTAATAATCTGGAGTTGTGCTCAAAAAAATGCAAGGAGACACAATTTTTTGTGTACCTTAGAAGGCAGAAGTTCATACATGTAAAGTCGCAACATAAAGTTTATGACAAGTTTGTATAGTTATTTCAGAACTCTTTTCAGGCTTTAATTTTAGTAGTGTTTACTGCCTTTACTATTTTCTGGGTAGTATTACTCTGATACTGGGTACTTTCCTTTTTAAAATTTTAGTCCTTTTTTGTGTGTGTAAGACATAAGTGAAAATAACTTAGAATTTTTTGGTGTTTAAAGAGAAACTTCCAGTGGGAACTACCTGTTCCCATCTGATAATGCAGTTGGAAAAAACACCACCAACTGCATAAAAGCCATTGAAAAGTTGGTAGCTCTTCCTGTGATATTTCCATAAGAAAATTCAAGATAGTCCTAATCATTTTGATTTTTACAAATATCGAATGCTTTTCATGGGTGATTACAAATTGCAGTGGGAATTGCTGCTTATCATATTGTCAAATCTGCTTCAAAAATGTAGAGATCACAGTAAACAACATTTGGGCATGTAAGCAAGCTACACTTCAGTAATTTTTTCTTCCTTTTCGTAGTTTGTTATCCTTCACACAACAATTCAAGGAATTGAGTTTTTATTGTGTTATTATAGAGACATTGTTACGGCTGTAAAGTATTGTTGAGAAAAACAAGATGATTTCCAGAAACTAAGAAAGAAATTACTTTTTTTTTTTTTTTTAATTATTACTGTTAGAGAGGAACATTGTAAGGTGGAGTTTGCAGGAGAAGGAAAACAGAAAATGTTTGTATTTGGTCCAGTGAAACATGTCCTAGTAATTTATTTTCTTGGTAAGGGGTAAAATACCACTTAGTTCTGAAGGCTGGAAATAACAGCCTGTGATCTGATTTCTGAGTTAGTAGATCTGCTTTCATCCCTGACATTTGTAGATTTAACAGCCTTATATCTAGCTATAGATTCTGGTAATTTTAGTAAGAATGTAGTTCTCTAATGATACCTGTTGGTTACATGTGCTGGAAAAGAAATTGAAAATTAACTGTTTCCTAAGAAGTGTTGTATACGTTATTCTGCTGTGCTAAATGGATGTGAGAAAACGCAAAAGGAAAAGGGAGGGAGAAGAATACCCTGTGTTTGCATAAGGTCTTGGTAAGATGTCAGAACATCCCATACAATATGTTCCCTTAAGTTACAACTGAGTCCATCTGGCTTTTAGAGGATATGACTGGGCATGAGGTGCACGATCCCACTAAACAGTCAGCTTAAAGCTGACTGCTCTCAGTTTCCCAAATTATTTGAAGGCAACATCAATATATACCTGGAAAGATTTTTTTTTTTTTTAATGTACTTCCTAGGAAGAAAGAATTACTTTCTGATTTTGGATGTGACTGGTGACACTTGCATGATATTTATACTTTTTTTTCTTTTTTTTTTTTTTTTTTTAAGAAATAGTTTGAAAAATATTTTCAAAATTGAAAAAATACTTTTTTTAGTGTTTAGCTGCACAACTTCTAAATTGGTCCCATAATTTGAAAAAAAAAAAAAGTTGGCTTCTGTGATAAAAGCTTTGGGATAGGAAAGGTAGAATCTTAATGTCTTGTGAAATACAATCTTTTGAAAAGCTTTTATTGGTGGCCAGCAATTTCAATTGCTACAATACTTCTAAATAAAGTATAAGCAACATAAATTGCATGAAAGGACTAACGAGTAATTCTCTTTTTCATTTGACAGTACTTAACAACCGTCATTCCTTATGAGAAGAAAAATGGACCTCCATCTGTTGAAGATCTTCAGACATTAACTAAAAGTGAGTATATGAAGTTCCCCTCACAGATCCTTTCCTCTTTGTATTTCCAACTGTGGTTGCTCAAAAACAATAAATACATACAGTTATCTCTTCCCCCCACTACCCTATGGCATGTATGTAAAGTTGCATGATTTTGAACTGTGGATTTGGGCCAGTTTTTACTTGTTTTCTGAGCCTTCATAGTATGTTTGTTTCCTAGCTGTTCCCTGAAGGCTACAAACTTGCATGTATCAGAAAGTGAATGTTCTCACATTATTTCAACAGGTGGGCCTTATGGAAAATACTGCATGCCGTGGCATTTGGCAATACTGTCTTATAGTAGCTGATATACCCCTGTTTGTTTAAACTTGCTGTGTTTTACTGAGGTTATTGTAATGACTTTCAAAAATCGGAATGGCTGTCAGGACACTTATGAGTAGTTGTATAATGATTTCACTTGATTGCCTTTAAATAGCCTGCTTTTCTCTCTTTTTTTAATAAATTTTAATAATTAGGAAGTATAAACCAAACAGAGTTGGACAGTGCTTTGATTTCCACTTCCTTCACATCTTTTTATGCCAGATCCTCAAGTTCGAAGTCGTCTGCGTTTTTTGTTTTTTCTTCTAACTTGCATGAAAAATAAGTTTGGGGTTTTTTTTTAAATTTAATTATTAAAGTGGTTAAATACAGCAGATCACCTCTGGGAGACAATGGCATCTCCTTCATTTGAGGTTTATAGGAACAGTTTAAAAATAGATGGTAGAGAGCATCAATGTATTTCATCAGATCTCAGTGCAGGGCTTTGCATCTAACTGTGTCTTAAGGTTACTTTCCAGCAGCATCTGTGCTGCCACACGTGGCTGAGACACGGTAAAAGGCATATTGGTTGTTTCCTGGAAAGAGAAAATAAGTATTATAGAAATTATAGAGTACATGAAATTTTTAAGCAGGAATTAAATTCCCTTTATTTTTCTGCAGTAGACACCCTTAGCTGGTAACTAATACTTATTCTGTGACAAATGGATTTTTCATTTTATATTTACACCTACAGAGAAACTTTATCATCTTGCCGTTTTTAAATTTCACTTGAAAATATTCTCAAAAATTCAGTATTAAGCAGAGAGAGGTTAAAGCCTCCTGAAAGTGTTTTGTGTTGTTTGACAGTCTAACAAAATGTCTTGTACAAATGCACTGTAAAGAGTATTAGCAGTATTTCCTTCTGTGGGCTGGTTGGAACTTGATCCTGTGCCTCAGTTGCAGATTTCTGTCTCGCTCTATCTGCTGTTGTTAAGGCGGACAGTAAAGCAGGTGTTTGGGGTTGTTTGGTTGGGTTTTTCTTTCAAAGCTGTCTATTACTCTGTAGTTATAAACACTAATGTCTTCAATATAAAAATTGAAATAAAACACTTGTTATATTTCGAGCTCAGTCTTATATGAGGAATTTGGAGCTTATGAAATACTGCTATTCTGTAGAATTCTGTAGTTTTGATTCTTTCAGTCATGTCCAGAGCCCTTCATAAAGGATTGTCATTATTTTGTTTATGGAGTAACACACAAGCTTATAGGTGTCAAGTTGAGCTAGTCCAAATGTTTTTACTTCTTCAGAAATATGAGAGGATGGACAATTTTGACTTATACGAAGTCACAAATTATTCTAAGTTAATGCCAAATTCAATCATGTTTTTAAGATTTTTCTAAGATACAGTTGCTAGTGTTCACCATTTCAGGGGAACAAAACCCACAACATTTTCATCAGATCATTCACATAAGTGTTTCTCCAGAAAAGTGTCATTATTCCATGATTCAGGATGAAGGTCAAGGAAATAAGTAATAGACCGTACTTTTTTACCTAAGTTTTCCAACCCTCCAGCAGTCACTATTTTAGTTTTGGATGTGAGATTTTTCTTATTCTTAGTTTTGGAGAGATTT
>NW_010543912.1:0-3565 GCF_000687285.1 Phaethon lepturus | reverse complement strand
GTAGGGAAGAGGTGCTTTTGTTGTTGTTATGACTGATGACACTTTCATTATTAGCCACATAAATTACATCCATCTACCATGGAGTTCAGTGAGAATTACACAACTGAAAGGCAGAGATATGACATGTCTCATTGTATCTTCTCATGTTCCAGTTAAGAGTTGTCTTGTGAATCTGGTAATAATATCCCTATAACTAGTTGAAACAGTTTCATGGTATTTCTTTTGTGAGTATTGTCTTTATGACTAAATATCTGAATTTATTTTTTTTCATATTTTAGTCCTGCATGCCATGAAAGAGGATAGTGAGAAGGTGCCAAGTTTGTTAACAGACTATATTTTAAAGGGTGAGTATGTCTCTTAGCAGGGATTCTAAATTAACTTAATGTACATACATGGTGTGTTTGAAAAGAATAGTCCTACAGCATTCATGAGTTATGTTGCTCTTCTATCAAACACAGCTCTCATTTTATATTATCTTCTATTTTGTCCAAGGTTTCTGAGCATATAGTTCATAAATAAAATGCATTTATTTTGTTTGTGATAGTATAATACAGCAAAGTATATGGTTTATATTCAAATAGCTGAAGGACATCAGCAGGAGCAAAACAGTCTGGCTTACAATGTTAAATGGGTGTAGTTAAAAACTTGTGTTGTACAGGTTTTTCAGAATTGGAATTCAAGCTGTCTATGGTAATAATGGATTTGCTAGGTAAAGTGCTTATAGCTTCATTTTAGTGCCACCTTCTGACCCATAGTAAAAATTATGTATTTTACATTTACTTGCAATACCTTTTTCACGTTTTATTTGAAAGGTTTGTGTACTAATCATTTGTTTTCCAGTCTTACACATTGATTATATTAATAGAATGTCAGACATTGAAAAATCACTGCTTGCTTTAGGTTTAAGGAGTTGTTCCAGGTTATTAAATTACTTTTAAATGTTTTTCTTCTGACTGTCTTTGCCTACATCTTATTAATGCTTATGTTCTTACTTAATTCTTGACATATAAATAGTACCATCTTCTTAGTGCTTAAAGTTTAGCATCTAGCTAAACTCCCAAGATCTGAACGATGGATGTACAAAAGGATGGTGGACGCCTTTTTATTTGCCACCCAAATGTATATTATGTTCATATACTTCATGTTCATATAGTGCAAAGTTTTTTCTCTTCTTTGGTATTATGCTTTCCAAGTCTCACTATTTTTTTTCAAGTACAACCATTTCACTTAACTCCCTCTGTACAATTTTTAAAGGATTTTGTATTTCTTACACAGACTTCTGATCATTCTCTTCCAGAGATTTTAAAGTACTTTCAGGTTAAAGTTGTGGATGAAATTTGGTGTGCTTGTTGCTTCAGAAAATCTGAAAGGAGAGCCATGCAGTGTTCTAGTAGCTCTGACAGATTTCCTGTTGGAAGAGGCTCATTTCAAAGTTTCATGTAGAGTTGCAGAACTACCACATGCAATAAGAATGTAGAGATCCTTTCAGCTGATTCCTTTGATTGCTCCATTGTTTACTTACTCTTTCTGAAAATCCTTCGTATATTAGACAGATGTATTTGTTTATGAGCTGAGAGCCATTTAGGCTCAAGATCAAGGTTTTTTTTAATGATGATGGCACTAAACTTTAGTTTTGTGAAGCAGAATCTTTGATGAAAGAGGATCAACTGTTGTCAATAATTAAAGCTCTTTGCTTTTCATCTTAATACATCTGGTAGAAACTGATTGGAATGAATAGTGCTCTTTACAGTGTCTACTCTTTATTTTTAGATGTGGCTATCCAGAAAAGCTTTCAGATTACTAAGATACTGGGAAGAAATCATCTGCATAGAAGGCTTACAAAAGTAGATTAGCTGAACATATGAAAGGCTGATCTAGGAAGCTTGATACTGAGATTCCCTCCTACCTCTGCCTCTGCATGCTCATGACTTTAAAATCACCAGGGATGTTCTACTAGCTAGATGCAACAATTAGAAACATATTATGCTCACATTAAATGTGTTGGATCAAACAGGTCTTCATATGCTAGCACTGTGGTCTCTAAATTGTAAACCACAGACGATTGGAGTATGAAAAGTAATCATTCGCATCAGTCATACTGAAAGGAAAAGGTGATTTCCCCTCAGCTACCATGATTTCATTACTGAACAGAACTAAGCCTTTCTCGCTCTTCTGTGGGTCTGCTTGCACAACGGCAAGCAGTTGTAGAAGCTAGTGAGCACAGAATTTTACTTCTCTTTTCAATGTTGCCTAATTAAGCTTCATATTGCTATGTTTAGATTATGTTAAATATTTATAGCTCAGCTGACAGTGTTACGTTGTAATGTAGATTTATCCTGTGGAACAAGCAGTCTTCCAATTGTTTCTGAAGTTGTAATCTCTTTCTTTTTTTTTTTTTTCCTGCCATTAAGACTACTGTCCTGAAGCTTCAGTGAGGCTTCTCACATGGCACAAAAATACTCCCAGACACCTGTCTATTGCCTGAAAATTATTTTTAAAGCTTGTTAAAGGGATATTAGATGATTCTAAACAACCACTTGAAGCAACTTTCAGCTCAGCTTTTGTACTTGAAATTCCAACCTACTCCCTGAATTTCAAAATAAAAGGAGTGACCTAGTTTTTAAAGAGTCTGCTCTCTTCACTGGAAGGGTTAAAAATATCTTGGCAACATGAAAATGATTATGAGAATTAAGGGGTTTGAATTTGTTTTCCAAAAGATACAGGAGGATAACAAGTTCTGGACTCAGTACTATTCATCTATATGATATAGTGATAATTGTATTCATTTTATATTTGTCTACTCTGTGATCCAGCTATTGTCTTACACTGAATGGATTCCATTTCTTTTTATTAAGCTTTAATGAAGAAATGACATTTTGAAATGTGTGAATTATATCACCAAAGATACTTAGTTCTGGTAAAGTCTGTTAACTTGCCCCACGCATCAAGACATCCTCTGTTAAGAAAAAAAGGAGGGTAATTGTCATAGGCGACTCCCTTCTGAGGGGTACAGAGGGCCCAATATGTCAACCAGACCCAACTCACAGGGAAGTCTGCTGCCTCCCTGGGGCCTGGGTGAGAGATGTCACCAGGAAACTCCCTGATCTGGTTCGGCCCAGTGATTACTACCCACTGTTGGCCTTGCAGGTTGGCAGCGATGAGGTTGCACTAAGAAGCCCAAAGGCAGTCAAAAAGGACTTGAGAGCACGGGGGCGACTGGTCAATGGAGGAGGAGCATAGGTAGTGTTTTCATCAATCCCTTCAGTGACAGGGAAGAATGCTGAAAGGAACAGGAGAACACACATGATCAACACATGGCTCAGGGTCTGGTGCCGTCATCAGAATTTTGGGGTTTTTGACCACGGGGCGGTTTACACGGCACCGGGCCTCCTTGCAGCAGATGGAGTGCAACTGACTCCAAGGGGCAAAAGGATTCTTGCTCATGAGCTGGCAGGCCTCATCAAGAGGGCTTTAAACTAGATTTGAAGGGGGAAGGGGATAAAACCAGGCTCACTAGAGTTGGGGTGGCATGCCAGAAATCGATAGCCCAGCTCAAGTGCATCTA
>NW_010543911.1:37116-37629 GCF_000687285.1 Phaethon lepturus | reverse complement strand
CTCCAAGTGAAAGCAAACTGTGGCCTGCATTACGCCACCAAAGGGTTTGAGAAAAATGCATTAGCGATATCAGTTGTGGTGTACCACTTGGCTGCCTTTGACTCCTGTTCATATTGAAGGCTTGTCCGGCTGGGCGCCACGCAGTGGCGGCGTGACTTCATTCAGGCCACGATAGTCTACTGCCAATCTCCACTTTCCATTAGACATTTGCACTGGCCATATGGGGCTGTTAAAGGATGACTGAGTCTTGCTGATCACTCCTTGGCTCTCCAACCAACGAACCAGCTCATGGATGGGGATCAGGGAGTCTCTGTTGGTGTGATATTGCCGCTGGTGCACTGTTGTGGTAGCAATCAGTACTTGTTGTTCTTCAACTCTCAACAACCCCACAACAGAAGGGTCCTCTGAGAGACCAGGAGAGGTGGACAGCTGTTTAGTTTCTTCTGTTTCCATGGCAACTGTACCAAAAGCCCACCGGTACCCTTTTGGGTCCTTGAAATACCTTCTGCTGAG
>NW_010543911.1:36136-36748 GCF_000687285.1 Phaethon lepturus | reverse complement strand
CTTCTGTTCTTTCTGGGGAACTGCCCACTGGAAAGTGGAGTGACGATTTCTCTGGAGGAACCTGAACCCCCTTTTGTAATTGTTTTTCCTTGCAGCTCACGTACTCGTGCCTCTAGGGTCAAGGTAGGTTTTCCATCCCACCTCCTCATGTCCCCTCCGTGGTCACACAGTTGAAACCACAGGGTGGCTCGCGGTGTGTATCCTCTATATCCTCTCTCTTGAGCAGAAGCGCGTTTACTCCTAACGGCTTAGATACTGGTCTGTACAGGTGGAGGGTAGGGGATATCCTCTTTGAATTGCCAGAACTCCCGGGACAGTTTCTCTACAGCAGAGACGCAGACCCATAGGGAGGAAGAGAGACTTCCTTTGTATTGCCAGAGTTGGCCAGCAAACTCCTCAACTGTTGGTGCCTCTCTGTCTTGCCAGGCCATTACTGCTAATGAGTTGGCATATGATGAGGGTGCACTCCGTACAAACTTCCTCCACATAGGTCGCGTTCAATTGACTTCATCTGGGTCTTTGGATGATTGCCCATTGTCCAAGTCACCATAAATCACCTCCAGCACAGCTAGCTCCCTCAGGTACTGGATACCTTTCTCTATGGTGGGCCCA
>NW_010543911.1:9592-36072 GCF_000687285.1 Phaethon lepturus | reverse complement strand
TACTGGATACCTTTCTCCATGGTGGTCCACTTGCCTGGGTGACATAGAACATTTTCCTTGAAGGGATACCTTTCCTTCACACCCGATAGGAGTTGTCTCCAGAGGCTGAGGACTCGTGCACCTTTTCCAATTGCTTTGTCAATGCCCCCTCCCCTAGAAAGGGATCTCAGCTGCTTGGTTTCCCCACCCTCTGATTCCAGGCTACTGGCCCCATTATCCCAGCATCAGAGCAGCAAGGTCACCACCTGGACGATGGCTGAAATCCTTTTGCACATCCTGTAGTTCACTCAGGGGTAGAGATCAGATAGTTACCATCTCTTTTATGAGTTCTTCCTCCTCTTCAAGCAATGACCCACTCTCTTCCCTCTTCGGTCCTCGTGATGGCCCTGCTTCAGAGCACTCTGTCTTGTCAATCTCTTCCTCTGGCTCCTTCTTGGAAAAAGCTTCTCTGTCTGTTATTAAATGAGTTGACTTCTGTTTCCAAGATTTCTTCTTTTGAACAAGGGCAAACTGATACTGAGATGGGCTGATTCTCTGGTTCAGCTGCAGCACCTGTCACAGGGGTTGGAGTAGCCATAGTGACCATTACAAGAGTCTGAGTAGCTACAGTGCCCATGGCAGGTGTTGGAGTAGTCACAGTGCCTGTCATGGGGGTTGGAGTAGTCGCAGTGCCCGTTCCATTGTTGTCGGATCCAGAGAGCCTCTCTCCCCTTTGCACAGTGTTAAACAGAGCTTGGTAGCATGGGCCAGGCCCCAGCACATGGCAATGATTTGTGTCTCCTTGGAACTGCCAGGCTGACAGCACCGTTCTTCCAAATATTCTGCTGGTTTTTCAGGATTCTGCACTTGTTCAGGAGTAAAGTTCCAAAATACCAGAGGTGCCCACCGCCCCAGGCATTTGCCCATGCTGTTCCACACACCCTGCCATTCATAACTATCCAGCCTTGGGACAGATCTCTGGATGATATTCTTAAATCTCTTGCTAACCTTAGACAAATCCTAAACAATGTTCCCCAGAAGTAGCAATAGAGGTATTTTAACTACCCAAGGGTGTTCAAAATGCTGAAAAGTTATTGTGATGAAGGAGGAAACATTATGATAGAGGGTAGCAAAGGTACCATTCTGCATTTCCTCCACAAAAAGCCTTTTGGAGGCAGAAGTATAATTGTTAATTTTCTTCACAAGATAGAAGCCAAAATACAGTAATGGCTTTAGTAGCGAGCTCAGATACTGCCTTTTGGAGGCAGAAGTATAATTGCTAATTGTCTCCACAAGATAGTAGCCAAAATACAGTAACGGCTTTAGTAGAGAGCTCAGGTGATACCACATTAAGCTCAAGGTCAGTGCTCTAAAAACAAATCTCACAGGTGAGACATTACTAATCATCGGAGAGTACAGCAGCCTGCAGAAACCAACACCCATCTTGAACACATATGGCAAAGATGAGAGCATGATGCAAATCAAATAAACTGATATCACGACCTGCAACCGTTATTGTCTCAAGCCTTTTGCCCCAGGTTGGGCACCAAAAAGGACTGTTGTGGTTTAGCCCCAGCCGGCAACTGAGCACCATGCAGCTTCTCACTACTTCCCATTCCCCCAATGGGCTGGGGGAGCAAACTGGGAAAAAACCTTGTGGCTTGAGTTAAAAACAGTTTAATAGGACGGAAAGAGAGAAGGAAACAACAATGATAACAATAATAGTACCCAAAAAGAAATGTACAAAACCAAGTGATGCCCAGTACAGCAATTGCTCACTGCCCAGTGATCGACAGCTTGTCCCCGAGCAGCTATTCCCACCCCCCAGATAACTCCAGTTTATGTACTGGCCATGACATCGTATGGTAAGGAATATCTCTTTGGCCAGTCTGGGTCAGCTGTCCCAGCTGTGTCCCCTCCCAGCTTCCCATGCATCCCCAGCCTCCTTGATGGAAGGCCAGCACAAGAAGCTGGACTGTCCTTGACTGCTCAGCAACCCAAAACATCAGCATGTTATCAACATTTTCTTATCCCAAATCCAAAACACAGTCTCACACTAGCTTCTGTGAAGAAAACCAGCTCTATCTTGGCTGAAACCAGGACACCATCATTACTAGTTTATTGTATATTTTTTCTTATTTATGTGGCTGGAATATTTTTATACCTGTGGAACAATTTCAGGTTGCTTGGAAATTTCAGGTTATGATGTTGAAAGTCCTTGTTTTCAGATATTCTTAGAGAAAAGATAATTCTCTCGTGGGAAAATGACTGATATACACACTCTTGTCATGCTCAAAATTTTTTCTGCAGTGTTGTCTACAGAGAATCATAAAGAAAGCATGCAGTTTTCAAAAACACAGAAAATAAAGAAAATTCCTAACATATTCCAGCAACACGCAATTAACTGTAACTTAGTCAAGTCTGCATCAGAGCTGCCAAAGCCCTCTTGAAGGTAAGTAAAGAATGTAAGTAAGTAAAGAGATAAGTAAAAAAATATAGTAATTTTTTTTTTGTTTCTTTTGTGGGAAGAATTCCAGCTGCAAAAATTTTTTCCCTATTTTTTTTCAGATTTTTTTTTGGCCTCTATGACTCAAAAAGCACTTTAGTTAAAGTGTAACTACTGAAAATAAGTCAACTACATTTTATGAACAACACAGTTGGATTTCTTTCAGATGTCATTCAGTTGCTGGTGGTATTCTTTGCTAGAAAGAGCTCTTTCTGCCACATGTTACATTCTCCATTCCTGGAGGTGTGTAGAAAGGCAGAGGTTGCAGGATGATGCTGAAAGCTACATTTTCTGAAACATACCTAAACTGCAACAGGAGAAATGCAATTCTTATGAGACAAGGATCATAATTTCAGCCATTTTTTTAACTAAAATAAGTGCAGTTTGTACATTTCTTAAACCTATAATTTTAGCCGATTTTTCTGTGGTGTATTTCAGGTCAGGCAGCTGAATAATGAAACAACACCAACAACTTCTTTCTGTGGAAAAGAATTTGAACAGATCTATGTGAAAATAAACCAACTATCCAGATAAAAAGTTATTAATAATTTGATTAAAATTTCTGACACTTCATGAAAGGGAAAAAAAGCCATATCTATTCATAAGATAAGAGAAAAGTGCAGGGAAAATTCTTCAGGAAAAATTATCTGGGAAAAGGAATGGAAAATTCCACAATGCAGTTTTAGCTTATAGTCTCATCACTATATTTTTTCAGTTAGGGATTAATTCCATTTCAGTCATGAGCCCATTCACAGTCATGATTTGGCTGAGGTGATTCACAAACTACATTTGCTCCAGTCTTTATACTTAGGGAGATGGTTTTAAATACATCTTTATGTATCATTTTTTGGAAAAATGACATTGTATAACACCAAGCCCATAGGGCTTAAGCATGCTTGCATTTTCACTCCTATTGATTTAAACTTAAAACATTAAGAGTGTTTGCAGGACTGGCATTTCAGAGTTAGACCCACACCAAAATTTGAGACAATTTTTTTTAAGAGTACTTTCAGGCCATTTAAGTTGGCTTTTTGGTCTTAAGTTATGTATACAAAATTTGGTCCTTAAAAAGAGAAATTCCTGCAAACCATTTCCTGTTTGTTATTAAGTTACCTGACATTCAGCAATAAAGAGAGGTTGTGTACTGCAGCATATTCCTAATATGGTCTTTTTTCTGGCATCAGGGTATCAACTATTTCACACTGGCTCCCAGTCTTTTGTGTTCTCATGGAGCTAAGAGTCTTTGCCAGTATTTTGCTGCATAAATAGATGAAATTGTAAGAACTGCAGCCTTTGTGATTTAATAGTTCATTTTTAGAGTACATGTGTGATGTATTAATCTGAGACTCAATTTTCCTTTCTCACTTCACTTCTGTTAGTCTCTTCTGATTACACAACCTATCTCATAGGCTAAAGGGAATGCTGGATAAATAAATGTATCTCCTTTTATCTACAGGAGCTTTATTTTGCATAAAATAATCAAATGTTAATTGGAAGAAGAAAAAGAACATGCATGAGCATGACTTTTCCAAAATTTATGGCTTTGATATGGAAGAAGTAGCTCCCATCTCTGTGCTGACATACTTAAGATAAAATGCTTCAATGTTCCTTAGAGCTACGACTTGAATGTAAATCTCTCCTCTATCAGGTTACATTCTTAGTCATAACATTAATTGTTTTTGCTTATTTTCTTCCTCTGAATACTCAACATTTATATGATTATAAGCATGGTAAAGCATCATAAATTTAACTATGTTTGACTTCAATATTCTAATGATAAAATATTTAAAAAAGTAATGAAACTAAAACATGGCATTGGTTAAATGGAGGTCCATGATTTATTTTTCAGGAAAAAAAGACAAAAGGAAAAACCTGAGCTTAACTGTGATTTTTTTGCAGTTGCACTTACACAGGCAGACCTTTAAGTAATGAAGCTCCAACACTGAAGTCAGGTTTTTAAAATTTGTTATATACATGAATATTCCACTGCACTAAACTTTCTCCATCTATTTTCACAATAAATTACTGACACATTTTCTTAAATGAAGAACACAAATTATTTTTAAATAGGCCCTTGGGAAAAATAAATAAACTCCCAGATTACTGCAGAAAAATATGATGTAGTTAAATGATTTGGTATAGCCCTATTGCAAGCACCTTATTTAGTCCCTGTGCTGGGTCTGCTTGGGAGAAAGAAGGGAGAGAAGAAAGATGCATTACACTTTTGAATGTCTGATGCTTGCTTCCCACGTTGTCCTTTACTTTTCTGACAGCAGCACAGGTCTTGTGGAGACTGATTTCTTATGCAATAATTATCATTGAAGACTTGGTCATGACACCAGGAAAAATTCATGATGTATGTGTATGGACTTCTTTGACATCCCTCCAAGGGGAGACTCAGAGAGTAACTTTGTCACTCCATTGAGAAAAGCCACAATCCAAGATAATTTATGTTAACTGTTCTATAAGGAAGAACCCTTTCTTCCTCTCTTCCCTTATTGGAAGTGAACTCTGAGTATAGCTTTAAGTACATTGCTATATATATTTAGTCCAACACTCTTAATGGTAATTAGGCTTAGTCCCTGCACAGCACGGTTATCTTTGGGGAACAGGTGCATGAATTGCAGTGGTGCACTACTGGCAGACAGAATAAGACTTGCTTGTCAATTGATTAAGTTGTGGAAGCTAAAAAATCCACAAAGGCTGAAGGATCAAAGTCAGAAATATATTTAAACTTAGAGACAGTAAGAGAGGTAAATGCAGTAATAGTTAGGAAAGAGGACCTCCAAATGTGCTGATGATAGTTACAAGTTCACTTTCCAACCATATGTAAGTGTTCTTCATTCTAGTCCGTGGAAATATTTGAATGCCTGTTTCCTTTCACACACTTTCACATCGTTTACAGACTGGCATTCTTTTGCCATATGAATGCTTCCAAGGACATTATGGGTGTTCAGCTAAACCATTGATTTAATTAGCATTTCCTTTGACCTACCTGGGTAATGGATCAAGCCCTTAGTCAGCTATCTGCTTGCTGTATCAGTCCATGGACTGAAGTCTGGACAAAGTCTACTATGCATGTATATCTGACAGCAGCTATACAAAGAAAAAAATCTTTGAGTCAGGTAGTATTTATATGACAAGATAGTAAAATGACAAGCTAATTCATACTTCTAAGTCATAAAATAATCAAAATTATCACTCTAAATCTTATTCATTTCTGGAAAAAATACAAAAAAAAAAAAGAGCTGAAAATCAAAAGGTAGCTAGCCCATTTTGTCTACTACAAGCCAGTCCCAACTATAGTGAGTAAAAGTATAGTGAGGAATATTTAAAATGTCTGAGTATATACCTGACCTATGCAGTTAGCTGCTGAGCAAAATACATGGATTTAATATATATAATATACATAAGTAATTGTGTATATAATTAAGCAGATACTTATGTAACTTATCTATAAAGCTCTCTAATGATGATGGCACAGATACATTCTAGTCCTCATTTTGTCCAAGAAAAGAAAAGAAATGCTGAGACAGGCTTTACAAGAGAGAGGGAAGTTGATAGTTCCATTTAGAAACAACACACAAACACAAATTATTCAGTTCTAATGAAGACTTTTGGATAATTTGCATGGAGCTTTATAGTTGTGTCTTTAAGGGAAGCTCATCTTCTTTTAATTCCTTTTTTCCTTTAGATTGGTCTCTTAGAGGTCTCACTTACCATTTTCACATTTATTACTTTCCTGAATGTCATTGCTTATTTTTTTTTAGAATTCCTGATTCTTCTCTTCCTAAGCATCAAAAATTTTGAGGTATCATGGACACTCGTGACTGTCTTGCCTTTTTATCACTCATTTTAGCCATTTCCTCCTGGCTGGATTTGATTCTGGACACAATCAAACCAAGAAAAACATCCACTTTAGTTGGTAAATCCACTTTTGAGACAATGAAAAAAGTCACCAGGACAATAGTAACTAACAGGCAGTCTGTCGCACTATTTTTATGGCAATCGTCAAGGTAACTAGTATCCCTTATTGTCAACAAATTTGTTTTATCTCATTCTGCTAGTTAGTCCCAAAATTATTTCTTCACAGCGGCATTTGATAATAGATGGATGATTTCCCCACACACACTTTTTCTTTTTATAAACTAAATATTAGAGGAAGTATATTAATTACTGGTGTTATTTTTGTCAAAAATTAAACCAGCATTTTTTACAAAACTGTCTCATCAACATTTTGATAAAATATTATTATGAAGATGTAGGATGTTATTTTCTGTATTTCATGTCCTCTGTATTTTATTGTAGTGGTGACAGGTCTAAATTAATACAGAACTGTTTGCTTCAACTTATGCTTGTGTGCAGTGTATGTAGGTTTAGAAAAAGTATTTTCTGAGAATTTTTATACAGTTTTAAATGTTTAGAACTATTTGCACATATGAGATGGTTTTCCTTCTTTTGGCCTGAATCCAGTTTCTGTGGTATCCTTGGTTTCCGGAATAAGTGGGCTACAAACTTTGTTGACAATGCTGTGTTTAGGCATATTTGTACAGACACAAATAATTCTAACATATCATAAGCATCGAGTTACTTCAGAAGGGATAAGCTTACTATTGTTTATGCTCAGCAGTAATTGTTTTATAATTTTCAAAATTTTCTTTTCATGCTGAATTGAAAAGCAAAAATTTATTGAACAGTTTATGAGTTTGTCAGTTTGCAGTCACCAGTTTATGGCTGCTTCGTATATTAATGTTGTTTTAGCCCTTTGGAGTCCCTTGGCACTTCCAGTTCACTCAAGGTACCTAAGGATAAGTTTTCCCATATTCTACCATTTGGACAGTCCACCAAATTCTTTGCAGCTAGAAAAAGTTATACTGCTTATTGTCTTCAATATACTGAATTGAATGAACTTCATGAACAAGGAAAATATAATACTTGCTTGAAAGTTATTTCACTGTTGAAATTTCCTGTAACATGGTTAAAGTGAAGGGTGAGTAAAGAAATCAGAGCTTTTGATTTTTAATGCACCTTAAATAAATGTAAAGTACTGAAGCATTCAGAAATGACCTGGAAAGACAGCCAGTGAGAGAAACCATCGGTGAGCATAACAGCAGGGTGAATTCATTTCTTGCAAGCCAGGTGTTTAAGGTAGACAAATGTTTTTCTCCAAACAGTTTCAAACTGCTTGTTAACATGGTACTTGTGATCCACTTTAACACTCACATTTTCATTTGCAAAAGTGTTTTGGCTGTTGAAGAGTAATTCCTGTCTAATACTGGTACTGTTGAATTTAATCCTATATATTTTTAGTGTAGTTTATGAGGAGCTTTGGTCTTTAGAGAACCTAGAAATTTGCCTAGAAAATGTCAATATTTTTCCAGCTAGTTTTAAGCCAGTCTTCACTCAGTTCACTGAACAACTACACAAACAGTTTAAAAAAAGGAAGGGGCAAGAAGGAAAAGTAAAGATATGGGAAGAATTAACTTAACAAGTATTGTTGCTTACTCTCAGTCCAGAAGTATCTGAAAGCCAACAGATGGTGAGAAAAGCAAAGTCATGGTTTAAATGTGGACGAAAGGCAGAGCTTTCAGAATTGGACATTGTTGGACAAACAAGGCTCAGAATTTCTAAGCATGAATACTGCCTTTTTACTTTTGTTTCTACTCTATTTACAAATTTCTCTACGCTTTTCTTTCTTGAGTAAAGAATGATTTCACTAAAGAATACAACTGATTCATATAAACAATATTTCTCCTCTAAGGTGAACCAACTTATAATGCTCCAAATACCAGGCTACTACAGCACCCACAGGACTATTTTTTTCTTATTTTCTTATGTACTGAAGTTCTTAAAAATGATGCAGAACCTTTCCGTTTGGTTTTGTTTGTTTGTTTGTTTGTGTTTGTTTTTTTTTTCTTTTGGTTTGAGACATTTTTGTTTGTTTGTTTCACAGGCTACAGAAAATTGACCAAGGAGAATCAGAGCCAGAGTCTGGAAACAAGTGCAGGACCCAGACCCACCACCTCACAGCTCGTGCTCTACTTGCAGAAGGATCTAATCTTTGAGATTAATACTTTCTGCTGAAGCCTAGCAAAAGCATTGGTAAGGACTATAGTTAAACATTTTGAAAATTTCTTTTGAAATCACTGTTATCCAGCTATAGTCTCCAAACCTTTGGTAATACAATCTGTTAATAAACATCTTTTTTTATTTTTTCCTTTCTTTCATTTTTTCCTTTTTTTCAATTTCCTTTCAGTCAGGCATTGTTGCTGGACCTTTATTGTATGCTAAAAAAATACTTTGGTTCCCAGTAAATAGAAAACCTATGTCACACCTAGGAAAGGACTATTTCCTGCTGTCAGAAAGCAGAAAAAAACAGCAGGCACTTTGGTTTTGGCACATCCCTAATAAGAAGATTGTTGCTGTCAGTTGAGTTCCTAGCTGACAGGTGCCTCCACAACAAGAAGAAACAAAATACCATTCACAAATGACAGAGTCAGCTTCTACCTAAAAGGACAAAAACTACCAATGGGCCAGAGTTGTCAGAAGCTAAATTCCACCTTACCATAGCACAATGAAACTTGTGCTGACTTTTGTTATGCTGTGCTACTCCTGAAAATAAAATGGGAAACAAAAGCAAAAAAGAGGACCTTTTTTTTTTTTAATGTTCTCAATCTATTCCAATTCTTTCTTCTCTAGGGGAATTAAAATCGCTTTTAGCTCTCCCAGTTTTGGGATTTAAAACAAAGCAGTGTTCAAATCTACTTTCTTGGTAACTAACAGAAGTCACTGCAGCAAAAAATAGAAAATAGCACTGTGTAATATACTGGAGCAATACATTTTACATCAGTTATTTACACCACCATACTGTTGGAAAGGCCAGGTTTCAAAGATGTACAGGCCTCCCAATTTGGTTTGAGCAACTGAAGTATAATTTTGTATTTTATACCTAGACACTTCATGACGGTGTTTGTTGTGTTTTGGTTTTTTTTTCCATAGGCAATATGTAATACAGGGGAATCAATTTATTCTTGGAAAAAACATCTAAAGAGCTGGAAAAATATTATTCTTGATTTTCATCAAAATGCTTCAGATTACAGATCTTTACACTACAACTAGGCGGAAAATTTCCAACAATAGAAGTCATTTCTTTAAATAAAATTAAATAAAATAAAAATTTAAATAAAAGAAAAATAAATGTTTACAAACCATATAAAACTAAGCAAAACAGCAACTTGTATGGATGTCCTCCTGAAGAAACAGAACATGCTTTTGGAAAATAGTTTTTATTTAAAAAAAAAAAGATCCAGTGTTATACAACTAACAAATGTGTCTTGTAGCAGAGAGTTGCACTGTTTTTTTTTTTAACCAGGCTTGTCTTCCATCACTATATTTATCAAAGAATAGTGTATTTGGGATGATTTTACATTCTACTTGAATTTGGGAAGTCATATGGCTCAAAGGGCTTTTTCTCTTCCCATAGTAGTTTTGTAACAGTTATGATTTGTGTCCCCTTAGACAGAAAGGTGATAGTGTGCTGGCCTACAGAGGCAGTGCTCCTTACCAACCATGTGAGTAGTCATTCAAGACACCATACCTCTAAGGTTCTGGAGATGCAAGAGACAACCTGAATGATTGTGTAAGTCTTGTGTGGAAAGTGTCAGTGAACTTACCCCATGCTGTTCCTTGCTACTTAAAGCTTTATGCATAGTCTTATTTAGCATTGTCACAATTTAAAACTTTCTGGATTAACTACCTAAGAAATGGTAATGGATGTATGTTGTAATTAAGCTTCTGATGAATTACAGTGAATTCATAAGGCAATGAATTTGTAAAAATTACTACCTGTAGTTTCAGCATTTAATAAAACTTTCTTGTTGTTTTTTCAGAGCCTGAAATATTCAGTCTCTTCCTAGTCAACTATAATTCATATGAAGTTTTGAGAAAAAGAAATAAATATGTCCTACTTAATCAAAAGTGGCAGAAAACATTTATTCACCTAATGATTGAAATAAACACATATATTTATTCGTAAATCATTATATAATATTTAATTCCTTTGTAGGTTTCCTACACACACATTGCTGCAATAAATTTACCAAATAAGTTGTTGCATTTGTGCATGAGAATTGTTAGTCTTTAAATGAGTGCTTCCAAGAATATAATGTCTTTTGAAAATATAAAAATGTTATTAACTTCATGGAAAACAATCTTTTCTGAGATATCTGGAAATACCACATAAGGAAAATGAGCACCCTCATGAAATTAGAACTGGGTCCAACTTACCTTTATTTTTCCTTGGACCACAATCTGTCATGAAAGGTGATGATATGTGATGACTTATGTATATTTCCCAACCTTGAACCTTAAAAAAAGAAGGAATTTTGTTAATTTGGAAAGAAAGGTCTATCAGTAGCAACTCAAACGAAAACATTTATTTTTCCTTCTACCTACAAATGATATATCAAAGAGGTTCCAGAAAAAAACCACAAAAAACCAAAAACAAAAACAAAAACAAAACCAAAAACAAAAACAAAAACAAACAAACAAACAAAAAACAGCCAAAGGAAGTAACAGCGTATGTTAAGATTTATTTCACAGCTGAAAAAAATACCATTTTAAATACATGAATAAGGCTTTAAGCAGCCATGATCATTTGTCCCGCCAACAGTTTTTAACAGAAGTCATGAGTGAGCGTAGACAACAGTAAATTTGATTAATGTGTCACCTATGTGCAGCCAAGGGGCTGGTGGATTTTAAGATGTGAGGGTCATGTCAAAATTTTTTGTACAGAAAGGTTTAGAGCTGGTACCATATTATGACCTTTTTATTTGTCAGATAAGAGTAATTTGAAAAATTTATAGTGAGTGTCAAAACCTTGGCATGTATTTAATTTGCCACTCTAAATATATAAACCTCAAAAAATAACAAAACAAGGAAAGAGACCATCAGTCTGATTTTTTTAAATCAGTTCTTTTGCTTTATTTCTCCAGAAGAATGATGGGCTGTGAGAGACCACTGGTCATATCTTGCCCTTAACCAAGAATAAAACGACCAGATTGTCAATGCAAGCTGGCTGTATGGGCTGACCACTGTTTATAGCCGTTGGACATCAATATTTATGAAGTCTCTCAAGTGAGACAAATGGAAAAATAAACCCTTCCATCCTGAAAATTGCTTTTCTTTTTTACACGAGTAATTTTCTAATCTCCAAAAAAAAAGCTTCCTTCCAGAACAGAAACAGTTAACTTTGAACTCTGAAGATAATCGGCATGCAATATTATTGTTACAATGTCATTAAAAGTAACATCCTGAAATTACAGTCACACAGAAATGAGGAAAAGGAAGGAAATTGTATATTAATTTAATAACGCTTTAAACAAAAGAACATACCAGTACACATTTAACTAAAAATGATCTCCAATATTGAGACCAGGTTTATCATTCTAGAACTAGAAAGTAACTTACTGATTATCTGATGTTATTAAAAAGGCTTTTTATGAACTCAACATCAAATTCAGTTCCACACTAAAGAAAATAAAAAGCTTTGATTTATTGGATTTGACCAAATAGATCAAAATTTGATCTTATCTGAGTAGTGTCAAGGACACGATTAACCTATCCTTCCCAGTTATATTGTTGTATTCACAGCCATGGAATAGAAGATCATTTCAGGTTCCTTTGGAAGTTCAAAATCCTTTTTATTTGTGTGTGTTTCTATTCATTTTGGTTTTGTAGAGGACTTTTAGATCTTTATTTTCTTTATTTTGGTTTAGACTCTTTATTTTCTTCTTTTTTTTTTTTTTGCTAAACTGTCAAACAAGACCAATACAGTCTTAGTCAAATTTGACCTAATGATTCTTACAAATCTCCTTTTTAGTCTCTGTCTCTCTTCTTGTACACAGATGGCAATAAGTTTGCTGGACAATATTGCATTGTGGTGCATCAAAGTGAGGTTTTCACATAGTTAAAAGAATAGAGAATGACTGTCTCATAACTTCTGATGTTGACAAAATTTTACAACAAGGCAGATCTCTATAAGTATGATGTCTAAAAAACTCTCTTTTTTTCACCTTGATATTAATTTGATGCCTACAAAATCATGTGAAATAAAGAGGTTACATAGTGGCACCATGGTTCTTTTCAGATTCACACAAAGACCTGGTTCTGTCTTACATATGTTTCTCTACCAAAGAACAAAAGGACTATTTACATATCATTTTTATTTACTTGACTCCAGATTTTCCTGTGCCCTCACAAGCCCTTCCTCTCTAGGTAAAACTTCATGCACTGAGAAAGCACAGCCATGCAGAAACTCCAAAATTTAAATCCTCCAGCTTCTAAAATTTGATTTAATCCCACATAGTCAGTAGAAATACACTCAACCAATTCCAATTATTTCAGACCTGGCCAGCAACCAGACTTAGGCTAGGTCACTTTATAAGTGGTTTAAGGAGCATGTTTTTAGGGCAAGGGTAATTTCCAAGTAATATAACCTCTAGCTTTGTCATTAGAATAATTTTGCAACATATAGGTTCTGTATTCTTATTTTTGGAGGATTTATCTTTAAGAAAAGATTATTCAATTATTTGCATTTTGAAAAACATTAAAGAAGCTTTCGATATTCTTAGCTTTTGGAAGCAATTTGGTATTTCATTTGGTTTTAATATTTTTTTTTCCACTCTTCTGCACAATAACCCTTTCACAATCATCTTCTGAAAAGAAAAATATTTTACGTCACATCTCAAAATCTACCTCACAAAAGCCACAGGTGCAACTATTTACCTTTGGATTTTTCCTGTGAGAAACTTCGTAGTTTACCCAGTTCACTCTGTCCTTCCTGTACTTATACACCATTGTGATAATTGGGATAAAAATGTGTTATGTCATTGGGGGTACTGTGTATTCCTAAATAGTAGGTGTTATGAATTGCTTTTTCAGCCTCCTCTACCCCACCCCCCCGAAGGAGTTCATGGCCAGATAAAGGACAGGGCATGTGTTCTTACATTATCAGAATGGCTTGTTCCTTTTAATTCTGCAAAACTCTCTGCATCACAATAGGAGCTAGTTGCCCCTCTCCAGGTGCATCTACTCAGAAAAGGTTTATGTATTTATGTATTTAACAATGTAAGTCTAAATGATCTTGATAGTATCTTTTTCTTTAGTGCTGAGGTTTTCATCTGTATTTTGCAGGCTAACAAAACCCATGTGCGTTTATCATTATCATTGGATATACAGTCATTGGTTTAGTTACAGAACTCCAGTCAGGTAGAGGTGGAACATGCTGGCTGATGGAGACAGAGAGGAGAGAGGACATCACTTAAATAATCTGTGAATACTTACATATACAGTGAGGTATAAAGTCATGACTGTAGCTAAGTCAACAACACTAACAGAAGTGTCATGGAAACTATAAACCCTAAGGACCTTTAAGTGCTGCTCTGAAACAGATGTGATAATCAGACAAACTCTACTTACGCAGTTAAACACAGCAATATTGTGAAGAGACATTTATCATAGTGCAAATGCATACGTGTGCACGCAGAAAAAAATAATAAATTTAAGAGAGTCTCTTTCAAATCAAGAGACTCGACCAAATGTTTTAGCATTATTTACTCATTATAGGGACCAAGAAAAAATAGGTACAGAATGGTCTACTGCACAGTGTGATACACAAACATGAGGGGGAAAAAAGCCCCTAAGCTCAAAACCCCACTAAATTAACAGTGTATGCAGACATGACTGCAAAAGCAAGGGGATTTCAGTCTCCATTCTGTGTCCCTAAACATGACGCTAGCCGATATTTCCAAGCATGTCCAGCTGCATGACCATTGTTAGCAGCCCGGCAGTGCCAGGAGTCTTTGAATGATCATTAATCCCAACAGACCACAGTTCAATCTCCACAGTTTTTTGAAAGATAATCCAAGATATCTCAGTATATTCTACCTAGGTGCCTTTCAAGAACGAATTAGCTTCACACATGTCAGTGGCAGCTAAGACTGAGGCTGGAGAGCATGGGCAGATATTAAGAGCTAAATATCTAGCTTCTTTTTTTTGTAACCTGACTGCAAGGAACATTGTACTTCACGAATTGTCCTCAGTCTGAGTTTCTACTTCCCACTGGAAGATATCCTGATCCTTCCAACTTTTAATGGGAAAGAAGCACTGCTTGCTGTACCAGTTGCCTCCCAGACAACTGCAGGAAGGGAATCAGTATTATATGCTAATACAAAGTCTGAAATAAAAAACAGAATAGACTAGAACCAGAATAGTTCCATTGAAAAGGACCTTCGATGATCATCCAGTCCAACTGCCAAATTACTTTGGGCTGACTCCAGTTGAGTTCAGAATTACCTTGAGTTCCTGCTGCATGAAAAGTTGCCTACCGTATGCTCTGAGCAGGTCTATATTTGATACAAAGTGGATAATCATCTCTAGCAGGTGCCTGAATTCTTCAAAGATGTGAGAAATGTTAGTGGTTTGGAAGGTTTCTCTTTAATCCAGTTGTGCAGTATTGCCATGTCTTCTAAGGCTCGACCTTTCCTCTCTTTGATAAAGCTGCAATCCATCTTTCACTAGCCAGTCCTTGAAGGTATGAAGAAGTATTCCTCCCTTCCTCTCAGGCTGTAGTTCAGGTATCTGCAAGCCCTCTCAAGACTGAATACTCTTTCTGTTCTGGGAACAGGCTGTCTGTCATCTGTAGAGCTCACCAGACTGTGGCCAAAATGTAGGAAAGCAACATAGGTGGGGAGGTGTTGGAATGCTGAGAGAAATAAGTAGAGAATTTCTGGAAGCATGTGTTACATTCCTATTTTGTGCTGCAAAACCACAATTAACATGTCTTCCCATTGCTATTCATGAATATACTCAGAGTCACTATATCATCATTTTGAAATGGAAACCATAGAAATTGTTTTCATGACATGGTGGGAGGACATATGAGAGAGGGGAAAAGCCAGCATGTGCAATGTTATTGTGTTTTTACTACCTGTGCAACTAGGTACAGCCAATTAGGTTTTACTTCGCTAATTAAATGTTCAAATGTAGAGCTTGTTGTCTGTGAATGTGTTCTAATTAGTAACCAAAAGAAATGATAGTCAGATTGACCAATTATCCCACATTCTGTATTTTAAAACTTAAAAATCAACTTATTCTCTACAAAAAGACAATCATCTCTATTACTTGATATGTTACTTTGTTATAAGCATATTTTTTTATTCTTATTCTGATCTAGAACACAATTTCCCCAAAGTACTCATGTGGTACATTCATCTACACATGGAATTTCTCAGCTTTGAGCCTAACTCCATTTACCACTTCTGATCACCTTTCTGTGGCTCCCTTGTGCTATATTTCATTTTAAATCATCAACTGACAGACGTTACCTGCCAGCTGAGAATAACAGAGAGTTAAAATGTCTGGAACAAAGCCTCATCATGTGTCTCCAACTGAGGTGACCAAAGCTG
This sequence comes from Phaethon lepturus, assembly GCF_000687285.1. Lineage (NCBI taxonomy): Eukaryota > Metazoa > Chordata > Aves > Phaethontiformes > Phaethontidae > Phaethon > Phaethon lepturus. Next base: position 20,121 of record NW_010543911.1, on the reverse strand, counting down.
AGGTGGCCTGAGGTGATGATTTATTACTGGAAAAAGTCTCAAGCTTATATTGCTTCTTAATACCCTATTACATAGCTTTACTTCTGTGGCTAGCACAAGACAGCATTTTATATTTTGTTATCTCACTTCATACTAAATGTTGAGGGCAAAAGATGCCAGTGGTACAATGCATCCCATTGCCACACTTGATGAAGTGAAGACTGATCAAATCTCAGCATAGTTTGGATGTCTTAATTAAAATTCAGAAATAAATAACCCCCAAGGTGATATTTTCCATGGGCAGGTCTTATTACTAAGAGCAAAAAACATCTATCACCTTTAGGCTAAATGATCAGAAATCAGGTTGAAGAGAGGCTGTAAACTAAGGAGAAGGAGCAGCTCTCAGTTCTCTCACTGCTTCAACCACTTCCTAATAAAATGGGAAGTTTGTTAAGAAGGGAAATTTGTTAAGAAGGGAAATGCAAAATTAAACAATATGTGTTTGTATGTATGTATCTAGTAATTCTCTTCATTAGTTATTATTCATTTTTCATTATCTGACTGACATTGTGGCAAGATTTGAAATTTTTATCTAAATAAAGCAGAAATAAAGAACACTGAAACAACTTTTCAGATCATCTTTCACTGTATTTCAGAACAAATTTACAAACAGGCATATACAAAATACATCAATTAATGTATGTGAAATATGCACTTTTCTATTCTATACATCAGAATGAACTTACCATGCCTATGTGTAACTATTTCTGTTTCTATTCAGAGTTAATATGCCTCTTTTCTAAAAAAAAGAAAGAGTTTAATGCATGACGAAACATCTTTGCTTCTTCTAAACATGAAAAAAAGTCAAAATATTATTTGGTATTATTATAGTCATGAGTATAAACTGGGGTGTATGGGAACAGAACTGACCTGAATGTTCTTGTACATTGTAGTTACAAATTGAAAATAGTTACAAATCAATTAAAAAATTTAAGCTGAACTGGCAATACACAGGTTAAGGAATAAAAAGATACACTTCTAATTCTGGTTCTATTACACATATGAACCTCAGCAAGTTGTGTAGAATTAGATCCACAGATATACCTTTTAGGTACCTTAATATATTATTAATCCAGCCGAAATCTCAAAGGTCATGAGATTCCTCTTTTTATATATGTTTATATGTAAACAGAAGCAAACTTAATTATCTTGCAGGACTTTATTCATAAATATTCAAAAGTACCATGGAGACTGGTAAATGGAAACTTGTTAGGGCTGTGTTGTTAGAAAAATTTCATGTTTAAAACTCATCCAGCTTATTTCTTATTTTGTAATTACCCTACATGCCTTGTTAGCTCAAGCAAAATTTGGAACAGTTGGATATTCTGAAGTACATAACTGAAGTTACGCTGCTAGAATACAGAAGACTGCTTCTTTGTTTTTATGTGTGACCTTGTCGTGGTTTAGCCCCAGCCAGCAACTAAGCCCCATGCAGCCGCTCGCTCACTCACCCATGGTGGGATCCCACGGTGGGACGGGGGAGAGAATCAGAAGAGTAAAAGTGAGGAAACTCATGGTTTGAGATAAAGAAAGTTTAATAAGTTAAGCAAAAGCTGTGCATGCAGGCAAAGCAAAACAAGGAATTCATTCACCACTCCCCATGGGCAGGCAGGTTTTCAGTCATCTCCAGGAAGCAGGGCTCCATCACATGTAATGGTTTCTTGGGAAGACAAATGCCATAACTCTGAACGTCCCTCCACCCCTTCCTCCTTCTTCGTCCCAGCTTTATATACTGAGCATGACGTTATATGTATGGAATATCTCTTTGGCCAGCCTGGGTCAGCTGTCCTGGTTGTGTCCCCTCCCAGCTTCCCGTGCACCCCCAGCCTGCTTGCTAGCAGGCCAGCACGAGAAGCTGGACTGTCCTCGACCACTTAGGAACAACTCAAAACATCAGCACCTTATCAACATTTTCTCATCCCAAATCCAAAACATAGCCTTACACTAACTTCTACAACGAAAATTAACTCTACCCTGGTTGAAACCAGGACAAACCTTTTTTCATACAAGGCATACATATTTGCCACGTTCCAGATAGTATTGAAAACACTATTAAGTTTTCATGAGTGCTAAAATGTCACTTGAATTTCTGTAGTGGAAAATGTAACCTAAAGCAACATTAACAAATCTTTCCAAAGATCAGCATGAGTATTTTTTCACCTCTGAGTCATGCATTATTTGAGAAAATGCTTTTATATGCAGTTAATTTATTTGATTCAAGCAATTAATTAGTGGATAAGTTCAAATATTTTTCAGGCACAACTTGGTAATGGCATTTCAAAATCTATTGTTTTAGGCTCATTTTCTTTTCAGAGAGTAACCTTAGTCTCCTGAGTAACTCAGTCAAGTAGTATTTTTCTCAGCTTTGTTTAACCCTCAACTCCAAATGGATTAGCACCTTGTTTTGGAAGTCTTGAGAGACTGCTAGAGGTTAAGACCATAAATCCTCTAAGACAGTTATTTCTAATGTAACATTTCATGTACCAAAACCTTTAAAACATGCTTCATAAAATACAGTTTATATAAAAAAAACTACTCTTAAATTAAGAAATTGCCTTTGCAAAGATTGATTTTATTACATTTTATATAGGTTTTATGTGCTGATGCATACAATTTTCTTTCAATATATTACACAACAGGAAAATTATTAATCAGAAATGTGATACTGTGTTTTCATTATTTTTGCTATGAACTTTGTGAAACAGAAATTATATTTTTATTTTGTATTTTAAAAGATTATTTGAACTAGAAACTAGTAACAAATTTTCTAGTAAATAATCTCTCCCTATGCAATAAAACCCACATATTACTGACCATCTACATCTAACATGCTACAAGCAGTAACTTAGTTGTAACTAGCTATCTTAGTAATAAATATTATCTTAGCAATATATATTTTCTATTGTACAGGGACAGATTATTTACAAGGGAAGTTAGCACCAGTAGCATGTACAGGAATCATGCCCAGCAGAAAATGCCATTGGTGGAAGCAAAATAAAAAATGATGAAAATTAATCTTGACCTGTGTTTTTGTTCTTTAGCATAAAGAGTATGCTAAGAGACTAATGCATTCAATAGAATAATCCACAGAATATTTTTTTAGTTATTTCAAAAAAAAAGACAATAATATAAAACTTAGCTTTTAAAGTTCTTCTTAAAATAAATTGTGAAATATCATGTGCTCTGATTTTCTATTAAAATCACTTTACAATACATTTGAAATTGTACAGCAAGGATATCCTTGATACTTTCTACATAAAGGGAATTAATTCACAAGTGTTTGTGTATAACCATCGATTATCAGAATACCTACTTGTCAGTTATGGTGGCTGCAAATTAGTCTCAGATACCAAAAAAAAAAGTGCTTTTCTAGATATTAATGATCTTGTATGCAGTCCATCCTCAACTGCCTAAGAGAAATTCAGAAACCAGTCCACAAGGAGGGATGCAAACAGAGTTGTCATACTACTCAAGTTATTCAAGATGGGGATTTGAGTCAAATATTTTGATCTAAATTCTACCATGAGGTTTAAGTTGTTTCTGTGACTTACACACTGATAACATGATGAACAAAAAAGTTCCTTTGGAGGATTAAAAAAGGAATTTGTGTACTTCATGAAACTAAGACTAACCACATAATCTACACTTAATATAACTGTAGGTTCAATACGAGTCAGCTCTGTGCCCTGGCAGTCACAAGGGTAAAACACATCCTGGGGTGCATCAAACACAGCATAACCAGCCAGCAAAAAGAGGTGATGATTCCAGCCTTGCCCTTGAGTATTATGTGTGGTTCTGGGCCCCAAAATTTAAGAATGATGTTAAGGTACTTGAAGATATCCAAAAGGAGGGCAACAAAGCTGGTGAAAGGACTGAAAGTAATGTCCTATAAGGATTGGTTGAGGTCTCTGGGTTTGTCTAGTTTGGAGAAAAGGAGACTGAGGAGGGGAAGTGGAGAGGAAAGTGATGATCTCTCCTCTCTGGTATCCAGCAACAAGATGCGTGGGAATGGTTCAAAGCTTCACCAGAGAAGGTTCACACTTGATGTTAGGAAACACTTCTTTACCAAGGGTGTGGTCAAACACTGGAACAGGCTTCTTAGAGAGGTGTTTGAGGCCCCATGCCTGCCAGTGCCTTAAAAAGAAGCATTTGGACAATACCCTTAATAACATATTAATTTTTGGTCAGTGCAGAAGTGGTCAGGCAGTTGGACTGATAACTGCAGGTCCCTTCCAGTTGAATGATACTATTCTGTTCTACACCTACTCACTTTTATTAGATTGCCATCTTGTAAGCACAAAAACACTGAGAATGGCATCTGAGTATTACTGCAATTATATAAATCAAATGCACAGCTGTCACTGGGAAATAAAATAAAAAATAAATATACAAACAGAAAATAGGTATTTAACCTGTCTGAAGCCGTGAAAGATATCTAAAAAAACCAACAAGCAAACATATAATTATTGCAACATATAGAGCATGCTTGGTTAACATATAACTTATTAACTATATAACATATTAACTTATTAACATATGACATATTAACTATACCTATTCTAACTGGGTGTTAATTTTATTTTATAACTTACTTCCAAAGTTACTGACAATGGTTTTTTCTTTCCTCTCTATACAATCCATTTTCATTTCTACTCTCTTCATTTTCCCCTCCCAGCTAATAACTCATCAATTCCTTTCTGCTGTCAGTCTGTGATCAATCTGATTTACAGCCTTACCTCCCTCATCTCTTCCAAATTTTCTCTATCTCAAAAGTTCAATTTCTTAAGAAAAGGTTTAATCTTCTAGTGCTCCTTGATTTTTCTTTCCTTTTTGCTTCTCACTACCTCACTACCATCATTAATTCATTTCTGTCTTGGGTGCCTTCTCCACAACTCTAAAAAGAATAAATATGTTTCTTTCTACTCCTTGGTACTTTTTGTAGGTAGCTGTCATGGTTTAGCCCCAGCTGTCAAGTAAGCACCATGCAGTCGCTGGTTTGCCTCTCCCCCTCCCTAAGTGGGATGGGGGAGAGAATCAGGAAAAACCTCATGGGTTGAGGTTTAATATTAAACCATTTTAATAGGACAGAAAAGGAAGAGGAAATAACAACAACAACAGCAACAATAATAATAATAATGGAATATACAAAAACAAGTAATGCACAATGCAACAATTGCTCACCACCTTGTGACTGATAACCGTTCCCTAAGCAGTGATTCCCACCCCCTGGTCAACTCCATTTTTATATACTGAGCATGATGTCATATGGTAGGGAATATCCCTTTGGCCAGTCTGGGTCAGCTGTCATGGCTGTGCCCCCTCCCAGCTTCTTGTGCACCTCCCTGCTGTCTGAGCACAGGAAGATGAAAAGTCCTTGACTTAGTATAGCACTACAACTACTTATCAACAACCAAAAACATCAGTGTGTTATCATTATTATTCTTATACTAAAACGAAAACACAGCATTGTACCAGCTATTAGGAAGAAAATTATTTCTATCCCAACTGAAACCAGGACAGTAGCATAGTTTTAAAACCAACTTTTCTTTTTCAAATGTCTCATGTAATAGTGTTTTATTATCCTAAAAGGCTCTTTGTTTATTGGGAAGAATGGGGGCTTACCCTATTTGAAATAGATAAAGCCAGATTCACTAGCCATAAAAACAGGCCCATTTTTTCCAGTTGTTCTGTGTCTAGCCAGGAACTTGCTTTGTAAGTCCCTGACCATGTAAAAAGAAACAGAAAAAACCCAAAACACCAAAACTGAACACCCAAACAACACAAAAAAAACCAAAAACCCAAACCAAAAAACAGTCTCGTATTGAACATACAGAAACCTACAGCCAGCTGGGGACACCACTCAGAAACATATTAAATATAGTTTGGCCTTTCCTTCTGAATGAAATGTAAAGATAATGCAATGAAAATTTGCCAGACAGGAGAATATTTCATTCTCCCTCCTCTAGGGTCTGCTGGTGGGGTTAGTGCTGGTGGGGTTAGTGCTTAGTGTGGTGGGTTTTTTTTTTCATCCACAGTTTCTATAAAACTCCTAAATATTGATCTTCAAAGACAACCTTCTTAAAACATATGAATGATCTATCCAGATGATCAGGGAATTAAGCAGGCACGGCCAGAAGCCAGGCTACTCCTGTCTGATTGCAAGAAGGGGAGACTGTGGGAAATATACAGCATGTGTAAGTGGGGAGAGGCTGCTTAGGAGGAGTAGAAACGGGCATTTGGGGATGGAATTCAGAAACCCAAATTTCATCTGAAAAAGAAACTAGTGAAGGCTTTAAATGGCAACAAAAGAGGTTTCCATGGACATGCTGGCAGCAAATGTTGAACCAGTTGAGTTCAAGGGTGCTGAGAGAGCTGGACAATACCTTCATAAGAAAGGCCATCTATTATCTTTGAATGACCTTCTGGGCAGGTCCCTATTGACTAGAAAAAGGTGAATACTATGCAAATCTTCCAAAAAAGACAAGAATAGAGACTCAGGAAATCACATGGTGGTCAGTTTCACCTCAGTCCCTTGGAAGATAATGGAGCAAACCCTCCTGTAAGCTTCTAAGTACATGGAAGAAAAGAACATGAGTGATATCAGGCAGCAGAGATTTACAAAGAGAAAGTCAGGCATGGACAACCTGACTGCCTTCTATGATGAAATAACTGGCTTTGTGGACAAGAAGACAGCAGTGACTTATTTTAACTTTAATACAGCTTTTAACAAGGGCTCCCTTAGTGCCCCTGTAACCAAACTTAGACAGTGAAATCTCAGTGTCTGGACTACAAGATATATGAAAAATGGGATGAATAATGGGCTGAAAAGATTCAGTTCAATGTTTAATGAATAGTTCAAAGTCTAACTGACAGATGATTATGAATGGCGTTCCTCTCAGACTGATACAGGGACCAATAGTTCAAAACCTTCATCATCAACATGGTAAAATATGCCCTATCAAGTTTATAGATGATGCTAACTTGAAGGTAACTTGAAAGTAACTTGAAGCTAACTTGAAAGTAACTTGAAGGTACTGGTCAGTACAGTAGAAGGCAGAGCCACCATTCAAAGTGACTCCAACAAGCTGGCAGGAACCTCCTATATTTCAACAAAATGAGAAAGTGATATGTCACAAGAAGCCCATGCCACAATACAGGCTTGGGACCAGGTCTCTGGGTAGAAGCTTTGCAGAAAAGTACTGGAGAGCTTGGGGAGCATGGCAAGCTGAACATGAATCCGCAAGTGTGTCTCTGTAACAATGTATGTCCTAGTAGGCCCAATGACATGGGCTGTATCTTTCTAAGGCTGAGATTGAGGAAAGTGATTACAACACCCTATTAGCACTTGTGAGAGTGTATTTGAAGAATTTAATACAGTTTTGGTTGTTCAAAATATAAGACATTGACAAACTGATGGAAGAAAACTGAGGTACTGAAGAACATCACTTTCAAAGAGTGGCTGAGGAAACTGGATTTGTTCAGCCTGAGAAGAGAAGGATAAGGGGAAAACATAAATGCTGTCTTCAAATCCCTGGTGGTAAGGGTTACAGAGAAAACAGACTCAAACTTCTCAGAAGTGCATAGTGAAAAGATAAATAAGCAGTGATCAAAAGTTACAGATCAAAATCACAGATAGAGACAATTTAAAAAAAAATTCTCAACTGTGATTAAACACACTTAAAGGATTGCTCAGAGGAGGTGTAAAACCTTCATACAGGTCATGGAGACCTGCATCGAAGCAACCTTATCCAATCTTAAAGTCAACTGTAGTTTAAACAAGAGATTGGACTAGATGACCTCGAAAGGTTCATCCCAGCCTAAATTATTCTGTGATTCTGTTCTATGTGGCAAGAAAACCAAAATGCCAAATCTCAACTGAAATATTTCAAAATCATCAAACTTTTATTTTGACAGATAAACGTATGAATTGCTTAAGAGAAGAAGCTAGGAGCAATGAGCTTGTATAATCTGGAGATGAGAAGATTTATGGGGAAACTTATAGAAACCAAATAGGATGTTATGGGGAAAACAGAGCCACTTTATGGAGACACACAAAAAGAAGACTGAGAGACCAAGTGAAAGAGGAGAAACTCCAGAAGACATAACTTGTTGCTTTTTCACCATGGGGAATATCAAGCAATAAAACAGGTTGCCCAGAAGCATTATGCTGTCTCCATCTTCAGAGGTTTCAAGCCTAGAATGAGCAAAGCCCTGAACAACCAGACCTGAACTCCTAGTTGGTCCTGTGATGATCAGGGATTCAAACAGAGACTTTCTGAGGTCCCTTCCTATCTGAATATCCTATGAGCTGAGTACTCCGTATGATGACACCATGTCTACGTGGTTGCTTCTGTTATCATGGTCCAAAATAATTAATCAGTACTACCAATACACACACTATCCTTCAGTCCTACCAATAATTTAGCTACATTACTGTCAGCAGAAAATTTAACAATTATACTACCGTTACACCATGAAGAATCCCATGATCATTACTTCATGTAATGAGTATGGTATAGCCTCACATAAAGCTATAGGAGGAGGGAGTAAAAGGGAGAGGGAGGGCAAGGGGAAAAGGAAATAAAGAAGCGAAAATAAAACTGGGCTGAAACAACACAGTGTTACTGATTTAAAAACAATATATTGATACAAGCTTTCAAGAATTTCAAATTTAATTTGTGTTCTATGGTTACAATCTCATAAACAAAAATTGTGGTAGTTGAATCAGCTTTGTAAAATTCTTATTGAAATACAAAATTATATACCAGTCAGGATCCATAAGAAGGAGGGAATCAAGATCATCTGACTTTTGCTTCCTTCAGGGATATTTCATTTCAGCACCATAATGTGTTGCTTCTGTTAACAGCTGCCACCTGTACTTTATCGCCATGGTGCTCATCACAGTTAGGTGTGGGATAAATGTAATAAAGAGAGGGAGGGTAAGGAAATTAATGCAGTTTTACATGCCACTGTATGAGAGGTCATTAAAAAGTACTGAAATGTTAGAACACTTTTTGGATTTTTACATTTTTTTTCCAATTCACAGACTACTTTCTTTACTTTGAAATACTGCTGAAATGTAAATTTTTGTTGGTGGAGTAGTTTCTATATAGGCTGAACCATAGTTCAGTAGCAATGTTTCTTTAGGTCTGCTTGAAACATCCAGCTCAAGTGAAAGCTGATCCACTTACATGTGTCATGAAATCTAGTTGATTCATGGTCATTCTGCCCATGCTATGGCAAGACTGTAGTTTTTTTATTTTTGCACATTATTTTTTTATGTTCCTTAAGGCAACAGTACAGGTAAATAGGTAGAAAGGCTGACTATCTGATACCATGTTGCTATGAGCAACAACACAGCTAATTAGTATAGCTGTGAAAAAGACATAAAGAACCTGGTATAATCTTTAATTTTCAGGAAAAATCTTGCATTTTTGTTGCATGGACCTGTTTCCAGGTAACACAGATGTTACCACTTTGGAACACTAATCAGATTGCAGAACACTGCAGAGCACTAAATATCAGAGCAAAATAACTAAATATATAAAACTAGATCACTTAATGCAAATTATTAAACAGAAAGATATTCTCAGTCTGGCTGATTGTAATCTGTCATAGTGCTATAATCTAATCAGAAGAGGAGATAGAATTAGTATTAAGTCCTGATATATATGATTTCAAACATACATAAATGTGTTTAAAGGTGTCATCACAGGACTAAAGATACCTAAAGATACATGCTTCGCTGTTTATAGGGTAATGATCAGAATTATGACACAAATGAATTAATAAACAGAGAGAGAAACTTTAGAGAAAGATGTAGTAAGCCTTTATTTCCCATATGAAGTGTTTACATGACCTAATAAAAAAAGAATATTCCAACACGCATACAATGTAACATTCATTCTTTATTCAGGAGTTTGAATAATGTAAAAGACTGATGGAGTGAAGACTAATGAGCTTCTTTAAAAGCAAGAGGGGAAAAAAAGTCTCTTGACCTCAGGGACATTGCACTGCTATTACTTCAGCTTTTCAGCTACTTTAGCAATTAGTCATAATGGCACCATTGAGCTAAACAGGAATTATTAAAATGAATTAGCAAGACTTAAATCTCAATCAACATTTGTATGAATTCCTTGTTCTGCTATAGGTTTAGGAGTCTCATACTTCACAATCACACAAAACACTTTGACAGATACTGTGGACTTAAAAGAAAAATGTCTGTACTGTGTGACACGGAGCTCTCAAGGATATCAAATGTAATACAAGAAAACATTTTTAATGCTTTCTCAGTCCTTTGCTATTAAAAACTACTTCCCTCTCATAACTGCATTAATCTGTTTCCACTTATGCTTAACCTAAAGAGTGGAACTAGCAAAACAGTCTGTCTCTCATGTCAAAGACAGCTGGCCTAAGCTAATATGACAGTTCAGCTGGAACTAGCCACACATCCAGAAGTATAGCCATGGTACTACTGTCCTTTACTCAGC